>NW_026990124.1:0-29864 GCF_036417665.1 Passer domesticus | reverse complement strand
AAATTTTTAGGTTGGGTGGTCAGGGTGGGCCAGGGCGAGTGGCCGCAAAGAGAGGCCATTTTGCAGGGGAAAAAGAAGTCATTTGGCCAGGCTCTGGACATCAGATGAAAGCTGGCGTTTGGGGCTATAAGCAGAGCTGGGATCTGGCTTTTGACCACTGTAGTTTTGGAGAAATCCAACAAAATTTGGAAATTTTTAGGTTGGGTGGTCAGGGTGGGCCAGGGCGAGTGGCCGCAAAGAGAGGCCATTTTGCAGGGGAAAAATAAGTCATTTGGCCAGGCTCTGGACATCAGATGAAAGCTGGCGTTTGGGGCTATAAGCAGAGCTGGGATCTGGCTTTTGACCACTGTAGTTTTGGAGAAATCCAACAAAATTTGGAAATTTTTAGGTTGGGTGGTCAGGGTGGGCCAGGGCGAGTGGCCGCAAAGAGAGGCCATTTTGCAGGGGGAAAAGAAGTCATTTGGCCAACCTCTGGGCATCAGATGAAAGCTGGCTTTTGGGGCTATAAGGCCGAGCTGGGATCTAGCTTCTGACCACTGTAGTTTTGGAGAAATCCAACAAAATTTGGAAATTTTTAGGTTGGGTGGTCAGGGTGGGCCAGGGCGAGTGGCTGCAAAGAGAGGCCATTTTGCAGGGGAAAAATAAGTCATTTGGCCAGGCTCTGGACATCAGATGAAAGCTGGCATTTGGGGCTATAAGGCCGAGCTGGGATCTGGCTTCTGACCACTGTAGTTTTGGAGAAATCCAAGAAAATTTGGAAATTTTTAGGTTGGGTGGTCAGGGTGGGCCAGGGCGAGTGGCCTCAAAGAGAGGCCGTTTTGCAGGGGAAAAAGAAGTCATTTGGCCAATCTCTGGGCATCAGATGAAAGCTGACATTTGGGGCTATAAGGCCGAGCTGGGATCTGGCTTCTGACCACTGTAGTTTTGGAGAAATCCAACAAAATTTGGAAATTTTTAGGTTGGGTGGTCAGGGTGGGCCAGGGCGAGTGGCCTCAAAGAGAGGCCATTTTGCAGGGGAAAAAGAAGTCATTTGGCCAACCTCTGGGCATCAGATGAAAGCTGGCATTTGGGGCTATAAGGCCGAGCTGGGATCTAGCTTCTGACCACTGTAGTTTTTGAGAAATCCAACAAAATTTGGAAATTTTTAGGTTGGGTGGTCAGGGTGGGCCAGGGCGAGTGGCCGCAAAGAGAGGCCATTTTGCAGGGGAAAAATAAGTCATTTGGCCAACCTCTGGGCATCAGGAAAGCTGGCATTTGGGGCTATAAGGCCGAGCTGGGATCTGGCTTCTGACCACTTTAGTTTGGAGAAATCCGACAAAATTTGGAAATTTTTAGGTTGGGTGGTCAGGGTGGGCCAGGGCGAGTGGCCGCAAAGAGAGGCCATTTTGCAGGGGAAAAAGAAGTCATTTGGCCAGGCTCTGGACATCAGATGAAAGCTGGCATTTGGGGCTAAAGGCCGAGCTGGGAATCTGGCTTTTGAACCACTGTAGTTTTGGAGAAATCCAACAAAATTTGGAAATTTTTAGGTTGGGTGGTCCGGGTGGGCCAGGGCGAGTGGCCGCAAAGAGAGGCCATTTTGCAGGGGAAAAAGAAATCATTTGGCCAGGCTCTGGGGCATCAGATGAAAGCTGGCGTTTGGGGCTATAAGGGCCCGAGCTGGATCTAGCTTCTGACCACTGTAGTTTTGGAGAAATCCAACAAAATTTGGAAATTTTTAGGTTGGGTGGTGTGGGTGGGGGCCAGGGTAAGTGGCCTCAAAGGAGAGGCCATTTTGCAGGGGAAAAAGAAGTCATTTGGCCAACCCTCTGGGCATCAGATGAAAGCTGGCATTTGGGGCTATAAGGCCGAGCTGGGATCTGGCTTCTGACCACTGTAGTTTTGGAGAAATCCAACAAAATTTGGAAATTTTAGGTTGGGTGGTCAGGGTGGGGCCAGGGCGAGTGGCCGCAAAGAGAGGCCATTTTGCAGGGGGAAAAGAAGTCATTTGGCCAACCTCTGGGCATCAGATGAAAGCTGCATTTGGGGCTATAAGGCCGAGCTGGGATCTAGCTTCTGACCACTGTAGTTTTGGAGAAATCCAACAAAATTTGGAAATTTTTAGGTTGGGTGGTCAGGGTGGGCCAGGGCGAGTGGCCGCAAAGAGAGGCCATTTTGCAGGGGAAAAAGAAGTCATTTGGCCAGCTCTGGACATCAGATGAAAGCTGGCATTTGGGGCTATAAGGCCGAGCTGGGATCTGGCTTTTGACCACTGTAGTTTTGGAGATATCCAACAAAATTTGGAAATTTTTAGGTTGGGTGGTCAGGGTGGGCCAGGGCGAGTGGCCGCAAAGAGTGGCCATTTTGCAGGGGAAAAAGAAATCATTTGGCCAGGCTCTGGACATCAGATGAAAGCTGGCCTTTGGGGCTATAAGGCCGAGCTGGGATCTGGCTTTTGACCACTGTAGTTTTGGAGAAATCCAACAAATTTGGAAATTTTTAGGTTGGGTGGTCCGGGTGGGCCAGGGCGAGTGGCCGCAAAGAGAGGCCATTTTGCAGGGGAAAAGAAATCATTTGCCAGCTCTGGGCATCAGATGAAAGCTGGCCGTTGGGGCTATAAGGCCGAGCTGGGATCTGGCTTCTGACCACTGTAGTTTTGGAGAAATCCAACAAATTTGGAATTTTAGGTTGGGTGGTCAGGGTGGGCCAGGGCGAGTGGCCGCAAAGAGAGGCCATTTTGCAGGGGGAAAAGAAGTCCTTGGCCAACCTCTGGGCATCAGATGAAAGCTGGCATTTGGGGCTATAAGGCCGAGCTGGGATCTGGCTCTGACCACTGTAGTTTTGGAGAAATCCCAACAAAATTTGGAAATTTTTAGGGTTGGGTGGTCAGGGTGGGCCAGGGCGAGTGGCCGCAAAGAGAGGCCATTTTGCAGGGGAAAAATAAGTCATTTGGCCAACCTCTGGGCATCAGATGAAAGCTGGCGTTTGGGGCTATAAGGCTGAGCTGGGATCTGGCTTTTGACCACTGTAGTTTTGGAGAAATCCAACAAAATTTGGAAATTTTAGGTTGGGTGGGTCAGGGTGGACCAGGGCGAGTGGCCGCAAAGAGAGGCCATTTTGCAGGGGAAAAATAAGTCATTTGGCCAGGCTCTGGGCATCAGATGAAAGCTGGCCGTTGGGGCTATAAGGCCAAGCTGGGATCTGGCTTCTGACCACTTTAGTTTTGGAGAAATCCGACAAAATTTGGAAATTTTTAGGTTGGGTGGTCAGGGTGGGCCAGGGCGAGTGGCCGCAAAGAGAGGCCATTTTGCAGGGGAAAAAGAAGTCCTTTGGCCAACCTCTGGGCATCAGATGAAAGCTGGCCTTTGGGGCTATAAGGCCGAGCTGGGATCTGGCTTCTGACCACTTTAGTTTTGGAGAAATCCCACAAAATTTGGAAATTTTTAGGTTGGGTGGTCAGGGTGGGCCAGGTCGAGTGTCCCCAAAGAGAGGCCATTTTGCAGGGGAAAAAGAAGTCCTTTGGCCAACCTCTGGGCATCAGATGAAAGCTGGCCGTTGGGGCTATAAGGCCGAGCTGGGATATGGCTTTTGACCACTGTAGTTTTGGAGAAATCCAACAAAATTTGGAAATTTTTAGGTTGGGTGGTCAGGGTGGGCCAGGGCGAGTGGCCGCAAAGAGAGGCCATTTTGCAGGGGAAAAAGAAGTCACTTGGCCAACCTCTGGGCATCAGATGAAAGCTGGCCTTTGGGGCTATAAGGCCGAGCTGGGATCTGGCTTCTGACCACTGTAGTTTTGGAGAAATCCCACAAAATTTGGAAATTTTTAGGTTGGGTGGTCAGGGAGGGCCAGGTCGAGTGGCCGCAAAGATAGGCCATTTTGCAGGGGAAAAAGAAGTCCTTTGGCCAACCTCTGGGCATCAGATGAAAGCTGGCATTTGGGGCTATAAGGCCGAGCTGGGATCTGGCTTTTGACCACTGTAGTTTTGGAGAAATCCAACAAAATTTGGAAATTTTTAGGTTGGGTGGTCAGGGTGGGCCAGGGCGAGTGGCCGCAAAGAGAGGCCATTTTGCAGGGGAAAAAGAAGTCATTTGGCCAGGCTCTGGACATCAGATGAAAGCTGGCGTTTGGGGCTATAAGCAGAGCTGGGATCTGGCTTTTGACCACTGTAGTTTTGGAGAAATCCAACAAAATTTGGAAATTTTTAGGTTGGGTGGTCAGGGTGGGCCAGGGCGAGTGGCCGCAAAGAGAGGCCATTTTGCAGGGGAAAAAGAAGTCATTTGGCCAGGCTCTGGACATCAGATGAAAGCTGGCGTTTGGGGCTATAAGCAGAGCTGGGATCTGGCTTTTGACCACTGTAGTTTTGGAGAAATCCAACAAAATTTGGAAATTTTTAGGTTGGGTGGTCAGGGTGGGCCAGGGCGAGTGGCCGCAAAGAGAGGCCATTTTGCAGGGGAAAAAGAAATCATTTGGCCAGGCTCTGGGCATCAGATGAAAGCTGGCCGTTGGGGCTATAAGGCCGAGCTGGGATCTCGCTTCTGACCACTTTAGTTTTGGAGAAATCCGACAAAATTTGGAAATTTTTAGGTTGGGTGGTCAGGGTGGGCCAGGGCGAGTGGCCGCAAAGAGAGGCCATTTTGCAGGGGAAAAAGAAGTCCTTTGGCCAACCTCTGGGCATCAGATGAAAGCTGGCCTTTGGGGCTATAAGGCCGAGCTGGGATCTGGCTTTTGACCACTGTAGTTTTGGAGAAATCCAACAAAATTTGGAAATTTTTAGGTTGGGTGGTCAGGGTGGGCCAGGGCGAGTGGCCGCAAAGAGAGGCCATTTTGCAGGGGAAAAAGAAGTCATTTGGCCAGGCTCTGGACATCAGATGAAAGCTGGCGTTTGGGGCTATAAGCCGAGCTGGGATCTGGCTTTTGACCACTGTAGTTTTGGAGAAATCCAACAAAATTTGGAAATTTTTAGGTTGGGTGGTCAGGGTGGGCCAGGGCGAGTGGCCGCAAAGAGAGGCCATTTTGCAGGGGAAAAAGAAATCATTTGGCCAGGCTCTGGGCATCAGATGAAAGCTGGCGTTTGGGGCTATAAGGCCGAGCTGGGATCTGGCTTCTGACCACTGTAGTTTTGGAGAAATCCAACAAAATTTGGAAATTTTTAGGTTGGGTGGTCAGGGTGGGCCAGGGCGAGTGGCCGCAAAGAGAGGCCGTTTTGCAGGGGAAAAATAAGTCATTTGGCAAATCTCTGGGCATCAGATGAAAGCTGGCCGTTGGGGCTATAAGGCCGAGCTGGGATCTGGCTTCTGACCACTTTAGTTTTGGAGAAATCCAACAAAATTTGGAAATTTTTAGGTTGGGTGGTCAGGGTGGGCCAGGGCGAGTGGCCGCAAAGAGAGGCCATTTTGCAGGGGAAAAATAAGTCATTTGGCCAACCTCTGGGCATCAGATGAAAGCTGGCCGTTGGGGCTATAAGGCCGAGCTGGGATCTGACTTCTGACCACTGTAGTTTTGGAGAAATCCGACAAAATTTGGAAATGTTTAGGTTGGGTGGTTAGGGTGGGCCAGGGCGAGTGGCCGCAAAGAGAAGCCATTTTGCAGGGGAAAAAGAAGTCATTTGGCCAGGCTCTGGACATCAGATGAAAGCTGGCCTTTGGGGCTATAAGGCCGAGCTGGGATCTGGCTTCTGACCACTGTAGTTTTGGAGAAATCCAACAAAATTTGGAAATTTTTAGGTTGGGTGGTCCGGGTGGGCCAGGGCGAGTGGCCGCAAAGAGAGGCCATTTTGCAGGGGAAAAAGAAATCATTTGGCCAGGCTCTGGGCATCAGATGAAAGCTGGCATTTGGGGCTATAAGGCCGAGCTGGGATCTAGCTTCTGACCACTGTAGTTTTGGAGAAATCCAACAAAATTTGGAAATGTTTAGGTTGGGTGGTCAGGGTGGGCCAGGGCAAGTGGCCTCAAAGAGAGGCCATTTTGCAGGGGAAAAAGAAGTCATTTGGCAAACCTCTGGGCATCAGATGAAAGCTGGCATTTGGGGCTATAAGGCCGAGCTGGGATCTGGCTTCTGACCACTGTAGTTTTGGAGAAATCCAACAAAATTTGGAAATTTTTAGGTTGGGTGGTCAGGGTGGGCCAGGGCGAGTGGCCGCAAAGAGAGGCCATTTTGCAGGGGGAAAAGAAGTCATTTGGCCAACCTCTGGGCATCAGATGAAAGCTGGCATTTGGGGCTATAAGGCCGAGCTGGGATCTAGCTTCTGACCACTGTAGTTTTGGAGAAATCTGACAAAATTTGGAAATGTTTAGGTTGGATGGTCAGGGTGGGCCAGGGCGAGTGGCCGCAAAGAGAGGCCATTTTGCAGGGGAAAAATAAGTCATTTGGCCAGGCTCTGGACATCAGATGAAAGCTGGCGTTTGGGGCTATAAGGCCGAGCTGGGATCTGGCTTTTGACCACTGTAGTTTTGGAGAAATCCAACAAAATTTGGAAATTTTTAGGTTGGGTGGTCAGGGTGGGCCAGGGCGAGTGGCCGCAAAGAGAGGCCATTTTGCAGGGGGAAATGAAATCATTTGGCCAGGCTCTGGGCATCAGATGAAAGCTGGCGTTTGGGGCTATAAGGCCGAGCTGGGATCTGGCTTCTGACCACTGTAGGTTTGGAGAAATCCAACAAAATTTGGAAATTTTTAGGTTGGGTGGTCAGGGTGGGCCAGGGCGAGTGGCCGCAAAGAGAGGCCATTTTGCAGGGGAAAAAGAAATCATTTGGCCAGGCTCTGGGCATCAGATGAAAGCTGGCCGTTGGGGCTATAAGGCCGAGCTGGGATCTCGCTTCTGACCACTTTAGTTTTGGAGAAATCCAACAAAATTTGGAAATTTTTAGGTTGGGTGGTCAGGGTGGGCCAGGGCGAGTGGCCGCAAAGAGAGGCCATTTTGCAGGGGAAAAAGAAGTCCTTTGGCCAACCTCTGGGCATCAGATGAAAGCTGGCCTTTGGGGCTATAAGGCCGAGCTGGGATCTGGCTTTTGACCACTGTAGTTTTGGAGAAATCCAACAAAATTTGGAAATTTTTAGGTTGGGTGGTCAGGGTGGGCCAGGGCGAGTGGCCGCAAAGAGAGGCCATTTTGCAGGGGAAAAAGAAGTCATTTGGCCAGGCTCTGGACATCAGATGAAAGCTGGCGTTTGGGGCTATAAGCCGAGCTGGGATCTGGCTTTTGACCACTGTAGTTTTGGAGAAATCCAACAAAATTTGGAAATTTTTAGGTTGGGTGGTCAGGGTGGGCCAGGGCGAGTGGCCGCAAAGAGAGGCCATTTTGCAGGGGAAAAAGAAATCATTTGGCCAGGCTCTGGGCATCAGATGAAAGCTGGCGTTTGGGGCTATAAGGCCGAGCTGGGATCTGGCTTCTGACCACTGTAGTTTTGGAGAAATCCAACAAAATTTGGAAATTTTTAGGTTGGGTGGTCAGGGTGGGCCAGGGCGAGTGGCCGCAAAGAGAGGCCGTTTTGCAGGGGAAAAATAAGTCATTTGGCAAATCTCTGGGCATCAGATGAAAGCTGGCCGTTGGGGCTATAAGGCCGAGCTGGGATCTGGCTTCTGACCACTTTAGTTTTGGAGAAATCCAACAAAATTTGGAAATTTTTAGGTTGGGTGGTCAGGGTGGGCCAGGGCGAGTGGCCGCAAAGAGAGGCCATTTTGCAGGGGAAAAATAAGTCATTTGGCCAACCTCTGGGCATCAGATGAAAGCTGGCCGTTGGGGCTATAAGGCCGAGCTGGGATCTGACTTCTGACCACTGTAGTTTTGGAGAAATCCGACAAAATTTGGAAATGTTTAGGTTGGGTGGTTAGGGTGGGCCAGGGCGAGTGGCCGCAAAGAGAAGCCATTTTGCAGGGGAAAAAGAAGTCATTTGGCCAGGCTCTGGACATCAGATGAAAGCTGGCCTTTGGGGCTATAAGGCCGAGCTGGGATCTGGCTTCTGACCACTGTAGTTTTGGAGAAATCCAACAAAATTTGGAAATTTTTAGGTTGGGTGGTCCGGGTGGGCCAGGGCGAGTGGCCGCAAAGAGAGGCCATTTTGCAGGGGAAAAAGAAATCATTTGGCCAGGCTCTGGGCATCAGATGAAAGCTGGCATTTGGGGCTATAAGGCCGAGCTGGGATCTAGCTTCTGACCACTGTAGTTTTGGAGAAATCCAACAAAATTTGGAAATGTTTAGGTTGGGTGGTCAGGGTGGGCCAGGGCAAGTGGCCTCAAAGAGAGGCCATTTTGCAGGGGAAAAAGAAGTCATTTGGCAAACCTCTGGGCATCAGATGAAAGCTGGCATTTGGGGCTATAAGGCCGAGCTGGGATCTGGCTTCTGACCACTGTAGTTTTGGAGAAATCCAACAAAATTTGGAAATTTTTAGGTTGGGTGGTCAGGGTGGGCCAGGGCGAGTGGCCGCAAAGAGAGGCCATTTTGCAGGGGGAAAAGAAGTCATTTGGCCAACCTCTGGGCATCAGATGAAAGCTGGCATTTGGGGCTATAAGGCCGAGCTGGGATCTAGCTTCTGACCACTGTAGTTTTGGAGAAATCTGACAAAATTTGGAAATGTTTAGGTTGGATGGTCAGGGTGGGCCAGGGCGAGTGGCCGCAAAGAGAGGCCATTTTGCAGGGGAAAAATAAGTCATTTGGCCAGGCTCTGGACATCAGATGAAAGCTGGCGTTTGGGGCTATAAGGCCGAGCTGGGATCTGGCTTTTGACCACTGTAGTTTTGGAGAAATCCAACAAAATTTGGAAATTTTTAGGTTGGGTGGTCAGGGTGGGCCAGGGCGAGTGGCCGCAAAGAGAGGCCATTTTGCAGGGGGAAATGAAATCATTTGGCCAGGCTCTGGGCATCAGATGAAAGCTGGCGTTTGGGGCTATAAGGCCGAGCTGGGATCTGGCTTCTGACCACTGTAGGTTTGGAGAAATCCAACAAAATTTGGAAATTTTTAGGTTGGGTGGTCAGGATGGGCCAGGGCGAGTGGCCTCAAAGAGAGGCCGTTTTGCAGGGGAAAAAGAAGTCATTTGGCCAATCTCTGGGCATCAGATGAAAGCTGGCGTTTGGGGCTATAAGGCCGAGCTGGGATCTGGCTTCTGACCACTGTAGTTTTGGAGAAATCCAACAAAATTTGGAAATTTTTAGGTTGGGTGGTCAGGGTGGGCCAGGGCGAGTGGCCTCAAAGAGAGGCCATTTTGCAGGGGAAAAAGAAGTCATTTGGCCAACCTCTGGGCATCAGATGAAAGCTGGCATTTGGGGCTATAAGGCCGAGCTGGGATCTAGCTTCTGACCACTGTAGTTTTGGAGAAATCCAACAAAATTTGGAAATTTTTAGGTTGGGTGGTCAGGGTGGGCCAGGGCGAGTGGCCTCAAAGAGAGGCCATTTTGCAGGGGAAAAATAAGTCATTTGGCCAACCTCTGGGCATCAGATGAAAGCTGGCGTTTGGGGCTATAAGGCCGAGCTGGGATCTGGCTTCTGACCACTTTAGTTTTGGAGAAATCCGACAAAATTTGGAAATTTTTAGGTTGGGTGGTCAGGGTGGGCCAGGGCGAGTGGCCGCAAAGAGAGGCCATTTTGCAGGGGAAAAATAAGTCATTTGGCCAACCTCTGGGCATCAGATAAAAGCTGGCCGTTGGGGCTATAAGGCCGAGCTGGGATCTGGCTTCTGACCACTGTAGTTTTGGAGAAATCCAACAAAATTTGGAAATGTTTAGGTTGGGTGGTCAGGGTGGGCCAGGGCAAGTGGCCTCAAAGAGAGGCCATTTTGCAGGGGAAAAAGAAGTCATTTGGCAAACCTCTGGGCATCAGATGAAAGCTGGCATTTGGGGCTATAAGGCCGAGCTGGGATCTGGCTTCTGACCACTGTAGTTTTGGAGAAATCCAACAAAATTTGGAAATTTTTAGGTTGGGTGGTCCGGGTGGGCCAGGGCGAGTGGCCGCAAAGAGAGGCCATTTTGCAGGTTAAAAAGAAATCATTTGGCCAGGCTCTGGGCATCAGATGAAAGCTGGCGTTTGGGGCTATAAGGCCGAGCTGGGATCTAGCTTCTGACCACTGTAGTTTTGGAGAAATCCAACAAAATTTGGAAATTTTTAGGTTGGGTGGTGTGGGTGGGCCAGGGTAAGTGGCCTCAAAGAGAGGCCATTTTGCAGGGGAAAAAGAAGTCATTTGGCCAACCTCTGGGCATCAGATGAAAGCTGGCATTTGGGGCTATAAGGCCGAGCTGGGATCTGGCTTCTGACCACTGTAGTTTTGGAGAAATCCAACAAAATTTGGAAATTTTTAGGTTGGGTGGTCAGGGTGGGCCAGGGCGAGTGGCCGCAAAGAGAGGCCATTTTGCAGGGGGAAAAGAAGTCATTTGGCCAACCTCTGGGCATCAGATGAAAGCTGGCATTTGGGGCTATAAGGCCGAGCTGGGATCTAGCTTCTGACCACTGTAGTTTTGGAGAAATCCAACAAAATTTGGAAATTTTTAGGTTGGGTGGTCAGGGTGGGCCAGGGCGAGTGGCCGCAAAGAGAGGCCATTTTGCAGGGGAAAAAGAAGTCATTTGGCCAGGCTCTGGACATCAGATGAAAGCTGGCATTTGGGGCTATAAGGCCGAGCTGGGATCTGGCTTTTGACCACTGTAGTTTTGGAGATATCCAACAAAATTTGGAAATTTTTAGGTTGGGTGGTCAGGGTGGGCCAGGGCGAGTGGCCGCAAAGAGTGGCCATTTTGCAGGGGAAAAAGAAATCATTTGGCCAGGCTCTGGACATCAGATGAAAGCTGGCCTTTGGGGCTATAAGGCCGAGCTGGGATCTGGCTTTTGACCACTGTAGTTTTGGAGAAATCCAACAAAATTTGGAAATTTTTAGGTTGGGTGGTCCGGGTGGGCCAGGGCGAGTGGCCGCAAAGAGAGGCCATTTTGCAGGGGAAAAAGAAATCATTTGGCCAGGCTCTGGGCATCAGATGAAAGCTGGCGTTTGGGGCTATAAGGCCGAGCTGGGATCTGGCTTCTGACCACTGTAGTTTTGGAGAAATCCAACAAAATTTGGAAATTTTTAGGTTGGGTGGTCAGGGTGGGCCAGGGCGAGTGGCCGCAAAGAGAGGCCATTTTGCAGGGGGAAAAGAAGTCATTTGGCCAACCTCTGGGCATCAGATGAAAGCTGGCATTTGGGGCTATAAGGCCGAGCTGGGATCTGGCTTCTGACCACTGTAGTTTTGGAGAAATCCAACAAAATTTGGAAATTTTTAGGTTGGGTGGTCAGGGTGGGCCAGGGCGAGTGGCCGCAAAGAGAGGCCATTTTGCAGGGGAAAAATAAGTCATTTGGCCAACCTCTGGGCATCAGATGAAAGCTGGCCGTTGGGGCTATAAGGCTGAGCTGGGATCTGGCTTTTGACCACTGTAGTTTTGGAGAAATCCAACAAAATTTGGAAATTTTTAGGTTGGGTGGTCAGGGTGGACCAGGGCGAGTGGCCGCAAAGAGAGGCCATTTTGCAGGGGAAAAATAAGTCATTTGGCCAGGCTCTGGGCATCAGATGAAAGCTGGCCGTTGGGGCTATAAGGCCAAGCTGGGATCTGGCTTCTGACCACTTTAGTTTTGGAGAAATCCGACAAAATTTGGAAATTTTTAGGTTGGGTGGTCAGGGTGGGCCAGGGCGAGTGGCCGCAAAGAGAGGCCATTTTGCAGGGGAAAAAGAAGTCCTTTGGCCAACCTCTGGGCATCAGATGAAAGCTGGCCTTTGGGGCTATAAGGCCGAGCTGGGATCTGGCTTCTGACCACTTTAGTTTTGGAGAAATCCCACAAAATTTGGAAATTTTTAGGTTGGGTGGTCAGGGAGGGCCAGGTCGAGTGTCCCCAAAGAGAGGCCATTTTGCAGGGGAAAAAGAAGTCCTTTGGCCAACCTCTGGGCATCAGATGAAAGCTGGCCTTTGGGGCTATAAGGCCGAGCTGGGATATGGCTTTTGACCACTGTAGTTTTGGAGAAATCCAACAAAATTTGGAAATTTTTAGGTTGGGTGGTCAGGGTGGGCCAGGGCGAGTGGCCGCAAAGAGAGGCCATTTTGCAGGGGAAAAAGAAGTCACTTGGCCAACCTCTGGGCATCAGATGAAAGCTGGCGTTTGGGGCTATAAGGCCGAGCTGGGATCTGGCTTCTGACCACTTTAGTTTTGGAGAAATCCCACAAAATTTGGAAATTTTTAGGTTGGGTGGTCAGGGAGGGCCAGGTCGAGTGGCCGCAAAGATAGGCCATTTTGCAGGGGAAAAAGAAGTCCTTTGGCCAACCTCTGGGCATCAGATGAAAGCTGGCATTTGGGGCTATAAGGCCGAGCTGGGATCTGGCTTTTGACCACTGTAGTTTTGGAGAAATCCAACAAAATTTGGAAATTTTTAGGTTGGGTGGTCAGGGTGGGCCAGGGCGAGTGGCCGCAAAGAGAGGCCATTTTGCAGTGGAAAAAGAAGTCATTTGGCCAGGCTCTGGACATCAGATGAAAGCTGGCGTTTGGGGCTATAAGCAGAGCTGGGATCTGGCTTTTGACCACTGTAGTTTTGGAGAAATCCAACAAAATTTGGAAATTTTTAGGTTGGGTGGTCAGGGTGGGCCAGGGCGAGTGGCCGCAAAGAGAGGCCATTTTGCAGGGGAAAAATAAGTCATTTGGCCAGGCTCTGGACATCAGATGAAAGCTGGCGTTTGGGGCTATAAGCAGAGCTGGGATCTGGCTTTTGACCACTGTAGTTTTGGAGAAATCCAACAAAATTTGGAAATTTTTAGGTTGGGTGGTCAGGGTGGGCCAGGGCGAGTGGCCGCAAAGAGAGGCCATTTTGCAGGGGGAAAAGAAGTCATTTGGCCAACCTCTGGGCATCAGATGAAAGCTGGCTTTTGGGGCTATAAGGCCGAGCTGGGATCTAGCTTCTGACCACTGTAGTTTTGGAGAAATCCAACAAAATTTGGAAATTTTTAGGTTGGGTGGTCAGGGTGGGCCAGGGCGAGTGGCTGCAAAGAGAGGCCATTTTGCAGGGGAAAAATAAGTCATTTGGCCAGGCTCTGGACATCAGATGAAAGCTGGCATTTGGGGCTATAAGGCCGAGCTGGGATCTGGCTTCTGACCACTGTAGTTTTGGAGAAATCCAAGAAAATTTGGAAATTTTTAGGTTGGGTGGTCAGGGTGGGCCAGGGCGAGTGGCCTCAAAGAGAGGCCGTTTTGCAGGGGAAAAAGAAGTCATTTGGCCAATCTCTGGGCATCAGATGAAAGCTGACATTTGGGGCTATAAGGCCGAGCTGGGATCTGGCTTCTGACCACTGTAGTTTTGGAGAAATCCAACAAAATTTGGAAATTTTTAGGTTGGGTGGTCAGGGTGGGCCAGGGCGAGTGGCCTCAAAGAGAGGCCATTTTGCAGGGGAAAAAGAAGTCATTTGGCCAACCTCTGGGCATCAGATGAAAGCTGGCATTTGGGGCTATAAGGCCGAGCTGGGATCTAGCTTCTGACCACTGTAGTTTTTGAGAAATCCAACAAAATTTGGAAATTTTTAGGTTGGGTGGTCAGGGTGGGCCAGGGCGAGTGGCCGCAAAGAGAGGCCATTTTGCAGGGGAAAAAGAAGTCATTTGGCCAACCTCTGGGCATCAGATGAAAGCTGGCATTTGGGGCTATAAGGCCGAGCTGGGATCTGGCTTCTGACCACTTTAGTTTTGGAGAAATCCGACAAAATTTGGAAATTTTTAGGTTGGGTGGTCAGGGTGGGCCAGGGCGAGTGGCCGCAAAGAGAGGCCATTTTGCAGGGGAAAAAGAAGTCATTTGGCCAGGCTCTGGACATCAGATGAAAGCTGGCATTTGGGGCTATAAGGCCGAGCTGGGATCTGGCTTTTGACCACTGTAGTTTTGGAGAAATCCAACAAAATTTGGAAATTTTTAGGTTGGGTGGTCCGGGTGGGCCAGGGCGAGTGGCCGCAAAGAGAGGCCATTTTGCAGGTTAAAAAGAAATCATTTGGCCAGGCTCTGGGCATCAGATGAAAGCTGGCGTTTGGGGCTATAAGGCCGAGCTGGGATCTAGCTTCTGACCACTGTAGTTTTGGAGAAATCCAACAAAATTTGGAAATTTTTAGGTTGGGTGGTGTGGGTGGGCCAGGGTAAGTGGCCTCAAAGAGAGGCCATTTTGCAGGGGAAAAAGAAGTCATTTGGCCAACCTCTGGGCATCAGATGAAAGCTGGCATTTGGGGCTATAAGGCCGAGCTGGGATCTGGCTTCTGACCACTGTAGTTTTGGAGAAATCCAACAAAATTTGGAAATTTTTAGGTTGGGTGGTCAGGGTGGGCCAGGGCGAGTGGCCGCAAAGAGAGGCCATTTTGCAGGGGGAAAAGAAGTCATTTGGCCAACCTCTGGGCATCAGATGAAAGCTGGCATTTGGGGCTATAAGGCCGAGCTGGGATCTAGCTTCTGACCACTGTAGTTTTGGAGAAATCCAACAAAATTTGGAAATTTTTAGGTTGGGTGGTCAGGGTGGGCCAGGGCGAGTGGCCGCAAAGAGAGGCCATTTTGCAGGGGAAAAAGAAGTCATTTGGCCAGGCTCTGGACATCAGATGAAAGCTGGCATTTGGGGCTATAAGGCCGAGCTGGGATCTGGCTTTTGACCACTGTAGTTTTGGAGATATCCAACAAAATTTGGAAATTTTTAGGTTGGGTGGTCAGGGTGGGCCAGGGCGAGTGGCCGCAAAGAGTGGCCATTTTGCAGGGGAAAAAGAAATCATTTGGCCAGGCTCTGGACATCAGATGAAAGCTGGCCTTTGGGGCTATAAGGCCGAGCTGGGATCTGGCTTTTGACCACTGTAGTTTTGGAGAAATCCAACAAAATTTGGAAATTTTTAGGTTGGGTGGTCCGGGTGGGCCAGGGCGAGTGGCCGCAAAGAGAGGCCATTTTGCAGGGGAAAAAGAAATCATTTGGCCAGGCTCTGGGCATCAGATGAAAGCTGGCGTTTGGGGCTATAAGGCCGAGCTGGGATCTGGCTTCTGACCACTGTAGTTTTGGAGAAATCCAACAAAATTTGGAAATTTTTAGGTTGGGTGGTCAGGGTGGGCCAGGGCGAGTGGCCGCAAAGAGAGGCCATTTTGCAGGGGGAAAAGAAGTCATTTGGCCAACCTCTGGGCATCAGATGAAAGCTGGCATTTGGGGCTATAAGGCCGAGCTGGGATCTGGCTTCTGACCACTGTAGTTTTGGAGAAATCCAACAAAATTTGGAAATTTTTAGGTTGGGTGGTCAGGGTGGGCCAGGGCGAGTGGCCGCAAAGAGAGGCCATTTTGCAGGGGAAAAATAAGTCATTTGGCCAACCTCTGGGCATCAGATGAAAGCTGGCGTTTGGGGCTATAAGGCTGAGCTGGGATCTGGCTTTTGACCACTGTAGTTTTGGAGAAATCCAACAAAATTTGGAAATTTTTAGGTTGGGTGGTCAGGGTGGACCAGGGCGAGTGGCCGCAAAGAGAGGCCATTTTGCAGGGGAAAAATAAGTCATTTGGCCAGGCTCTGGGCATCAGATGAAAGCTGGCCGTTGGGGCTATAAGGCCAAGCTGGGATCTGGCTTCTGACCACTTTAGTTTTGGAGAAATCCGACAAAATTTGGAAATTTTTAGGTTGGGTGGTCAGGGTGGGCCAGGGCGAGTGGCCGCAAAGAGAGGCCATTTTGCAGGGGAAAAAGAAGTCCTTTGGCCAACCTCTGGGCATCAGATGAAAGCTGGCCTTTGGGGCTATAAGGCCGAGCTGGGATCTGGCTTCTGACCACTTTAGTTTTGGAGAAATCCCACAAAATTTGGAAATTTTTAGGTTGGGTGGTCAGGGAGGGCCAGGTCGAGTGTCCCCAAAGAGAGGCCATTTTGCAGGGGAAAAAGAAGTCCTTTGGCCAACCTCTGGGCATCAGATGAAAGCTGGCGTTTGGGGCTATAAGGCCGAGCTGGGATATGGCTTTTGACCACTGTAGTTTTGGAGAAATCCAACAAAATTTGGAAATTTTTAGGTTGGGTGGTCAGGGTGGGCCAGGGCGAGTGGCCGCAAAGAGAGGCCATTTTGCAGGGGAAAAAGAAGTCACTTGGCCAACCTCTGGGCATCAGATGAAAGCTGGCCTTTGGGGCTATAAGGCCGAGCTGGGATCTGGCTTCTGACCACTTTAGTTTTGGAGAAATCCCACAAAATTTGGAAATTTTTAGGTTGGGTGGTCAGGGAGGGCCAGGTCGAGTGGCCGCAAAGATAGGCCATTTTGCAGGGGAAAAAGAAGTCCTTTGGCCAACCTCTGGGCATCAGATGAAAGCTGGCATTTGGGGCTATAAGGCCGAGCTGGGATCTGGCTTTTGACCACTGTAGTTTTGGAGAAATCCAACAAAATTTGGAAATTTTTAGGTTGGGTGGTCAGGGTGGGCCAGGGCGAGTGGCCGCAAAGAGAGGCCATTTTGCAGGGGAAAAAGAAGTCATTTGGCCAGGCTCTGGACATCAGATGAAAGCTGGCGTTTGGGGCTATAAGCAGAGCTGGGATCTGGCTTTTGACCACTGTAGTTTTGGAGAAATCCAACAAAATTTGGAAATTTTTAGGTTGGGTGGTCAGGGTGGGCCAGGGCGAGTGGCCGCAAAGAGAGGCCATTTTGCAGGGGAAAAATAAGTCATTTGGCCAGGCTCTGGACATCAGATGAAAGCTGGCGTTTGGGGCTATAAGCGGAGCTGGGATCTGGCTTTTGACCACTGTAGTTTTGGAGAAATCCAACAAAATTTGGAAATTTTTAGGTTGGGTGGTCAGGGTGGGCCAGGGCGAGTGGCCGCAAAGAGAGGCCATTTTGCAGGGGGAAAAGAAGTCATTTGGCCAACCTCTGGGCATCAGATGAAAGCTGGCTTTTGGGGCTATAAGGCCGAGCTGGGATCTAGCTTCTGACCACTGTAGTTTTGGAGAAATCCAACAAAATTTGGAAATTTTTAGGTTGGGTGGTCAGGGTGGGCCAGGGCGAGTGGCTGCAAAGAGAGGCCATTTTGCAGGGGAAAAATAAGTCATTTGGCCAGGCTCTGGACATCAGATGAAAGCTGGCATTTGGGGCTATAAGGCCGAGCTGGGATCTGGCTTCTGACCACTGTAGTTTTGGAGAAATCCAAGAAAATTTGGAAATTTTTAGGTTGGGTGGTCAGGGTGGGCCAGGGCGAGTGGCCTCAAAGAGAGGCCGTTTTGCAGGGGAAAAAGAAGTCATTTGGCCAATCTCTGGGCATCAGATGAAAGCTGACATTTGGGGCTATAAGGCCGAGCTGGGATCTGGCTTCTGACCACTGTAGTTTTGGAGAAATCCAACAAAATTTGGAAATTTTTAGGTTGGGTGGTCAGGGTGGGCCAGGGCGAGTGGCCTCAAAGAGAGGCCATTTTGCAGGGGAAAAAGAAGTCATTTGGCCAACCTCTGGGCATCAGATGAAAGCTGGCATTTGGGGCTATAAGGCCGAGCTGGGATCTAGCTTCTGACCACTGTAGTTTTTGAGAAATCCAACAAAATTTGGAAATTTTTAGGTTGGGTGGTCAGGGTGGGCCAGGGCGAGTGGCCGCAAAGAGAGGCCATTTTGCAGGGGAAAAATAAGTCATTTGGCCAACCTCTGGGCATCAGATGAAAGCTGGCATTTGGGGCTATAAGGCCGAGCTGGGATCTGGCTTCTGACCACTTTAGTTTTGGAGAAATCCGACAAAATTTGGAAATTTTTAGGTTGGGTGGTCAGGGTGGGCCAGGGCGAGTGGCCGCAAAGAGAGGCCATTTTGCAGGGGAAAAAGAAGTCATTTGGCCAGGCTCTGGACATCAGATGAAAGCTGGCATTTGGGGCTATAAGGCCGAGCTGGGATCTGGCTTTTGACCACTGTAGTTTTGGAGAAATCCAACAAAATTTGGAAATTTTTAGGTTGGGTGGTCCGGGTGGGCCAGGGCGAGTGGCCGCAAAGAGAGGCCATTTTGCAGGGGAAAAAGAAATCATTTGGCCAGGCTCTGGGCATCAGATGAAAGCTGGCGTTTGGGGCTATAAGGCCGAGCTGGGATCTAGCTTCTGACCACTGTAGTTTTGGAGAAATCCAACAAAATTTGGAAATTTTTAGGTTGGGTGGTGTGGGTGGGCCAGGGTAAGTGGCCTCAAAGAGAGGCCATTTTGCAGGGGAAAAAGAAGTCATTTGGCCAACCTCTGGGCATCAGATGAAAGCTGGCATTTGGGGCTATAAGGCCGAGCTGGGATCTGGCTTCTGACCACTGTAGTTTTGGAGAAATCCAACAAAATTTGGAAATTTTTAGGTTGGGTGGTCAGGGTGGGCCAGGGCGAGTGGCCGCAAAGAGAGGCCATTTTGCAGGGGGAAAAGAAGTCATTTGGCCAACCTCTGGGCATCAGATGAAAGCTGGCATTTGGGGCTATAAGGCCGAGCTGGGATCTAGCTTCTGACCACTGTAGTTTTGGAGAAATCCAACAAAATTTGGAAATTTTTAGGTTGGGTGGTCAGGGTGGGCCAGGGCGAGTGGCCGCAAAGAGAGGCCATTTTGCAGGGGAAAAAGAAGTCATTTGGCCAGGCTCTGGACATCAGATGAAAGCTGGCATTTGGGGCTATAAGGCCGAGCTGGGATCTGGCTTTTGACCACTGTAGTTTTGGAGATATCCAACAAAATTTGGAAATTTTTAGGTTGGGTGGTCAGGGTGGGCCAGGGCGAGTGGCCGCAAAGAGTGGCCATTTTGCAGGGGAAAAAGAAATCATTTGGCCAGGCTCTGGACATCAGATGAAAGCTGGCCTTTGGGGCTATAAGGCCGAGCTGGGATCTGGCTTTTGACCACTGTAGTTTTGGAGAAATCCAACAAAATTTGGAAATTTTTAGGTTGGGTGGTCCGGGTGGGCCAGGGCGAGTGGCCGCAAAGAGAGGCCATTTTGCAGGGGAAAAAGAAATCATTTGGCCAGGCTCTGGGCATCAGATGAAAGCTGGCGTTTGGGGCTATAAGGCCGAGCTGGGATCTGGCTTCTGACCACTGTAGTTTTGGAGAAATCCAACAAAATTTGGAAATTTTTAGGTTGGGTGGTCAGGGTGGGCCAGGGCGAGTGGCCGCAAAGAGAGGCCATTTTGCAGGGGGAAAAGAAGTCCTTTGGCCAACCTCTGGGCATCAGATGAAAGCTGGCATTTGGGGCTATAAGGCCGAGCTGGGATCTGGCTTCTGACCACTGTAGTTTTGGAGAAATCCAACAAAATTTGGAAATTTTTAGGTTGGGTGGTCAGGGTGGGCCAGGGCGAGTGGCCGCAAAGAGAGGCCATTTTGCAGGGGAAAAATAAGTCATTTGGCCAACCTCTGGGCATCAGATGAAAGCTGGCGTTTGGGGCTATAAGGCTGAGCTGGGATCTGGCTTTTGACCACTGTAGTTTTGGAGAAATCCAACAAAATTTGGAAATTTTTAGGTTGGGTGGTCAGGGTGGACCAGGGCGAGTGGCCGCAAAGAGAGGCCATTTTGCAGGGGAAAAATAAGTCATTTGGCCAGGCTCTGGGCATCAGATGAAAGCTGGCCGTTGGGGCTATAAGGCCAAGCTGGGATCTGGCTTCTGACCACTTTAGTTTTGGAGAAATCCGACAAAATTTGGAAATTTTTAGGTTGGGTGGTCAGGGTGGGCCAGGGCGAGTGGCCGCAAAGAGAGGCCATTTTGCAGGGGAAAAAGAAGTCCTTTGGCCAACCTCTGGGCATCAGATGAAAGCTGGCCTTTGGGGCTATAAGGCCGAGCTGGGATCTGGCTTCTGACCACTTTAGTTTTGGAGAAATCCCACAAAATTTGGAAATTTTTAGGTTGGGTGGTCAGGGTGGGCCAGGTCGAGTGTCCCCAAAGAGAGGCCATTTTGCAGGGGAAAAAGAAGTCCTTTGGCCAACCTCTGGGCATCAGATGAAAGCTGGCCGTTGGGGCTATAAGGCCGAGCTGGGATATGGCTTTTGACCACTGTAGTTTTGGAGAAATCCAACAAAATTTGGAAATTTTTAGGTTGGGTGGTCAGGGTGGGCCAGGGCGAGTGGCCGCAAAGAGAGGCCATTTTGCAGGGGAAAAAGAAGTCACTTGGCCAACCTCTGGGCATCAGATGAAAGCTGGCCTTTGGGGCTATAAGGCCGAGCTGGGATCTGGCTTCTGACCACTGTAGTTTTGGAGAAATCCCACAAAATTTGGAAATTTTTAGGTTGGGTGGTCAGGGAGGGCCAGGTCGAGTGGCCGCAAAGATAGGCCATTTTGCAGGGGAAAAAGAAGTCCTTTGGCCAACCTCTGGGCATCAGATGAAAGCTGGCATTTGGGGCTATAAGGCCGAGCTGGGATCTGGCTTTTGACCACTGTAGTTTTGGAGAAATCCAACAAAATTTGGAAATTTTTAGGTTGGGTGGTCAGGGTGGGCCAGGGCGAGTGGCCGCAAAGAGAGGCCATTTTGCAGGGGAAAAAGAAGTCATTTGGCCAGGCTCTGGACATCAGATGAAAGCTGGCGTTTGGGGCTATAAGCAGAGCTGGGATCTGGCTTTTGACCACTGTAGTTTTGGAGAAATCCAACAAAATTTGGAAATTTTTAGGTTGGGTGGTCAGGGTGGGCCAGGGCGAGTGGCCGCAAAGAGAGGCCATTTTGCAGGGGAAAAAGAAGTCATTTGGCCAGGCTCTGGACATCAGATGAAAGCTGGCGTTTGGGGCTATAAGCAGAGCTGGGATCTGGCTTTTGACCACTGTAGTTTTGGAGAAATCCAACAAAATTTGGAAATTTTTAGGTTGGGTGGTCAGGGTGGGCCAGGGCGAGTGGCCGCAAAGAGAGGCCATTTTGCAGGGGAAAAAGAAATCATTTGGCCAGGCTCTGGGCATCAGATGAAAGCTGGCCGTTGGGGCTATAAGGCCGAGCTGGGATCTGGCTTCTGACCACTTTAGTTTTGGAGAAATCCGACAAAATTTGGAAATTTTTAGGTTGGGTGGTCAGGGTGGGCCAGGGCGAGTGGCCGCAAAGAGAGGCCATTTTGCAGGGGAAAAAGAAGTCCTTTGGCCAACCTCTGGGCATCAGATGAAAGCTGGCCTTTGGGGCTATAAGGCCGAGCTGGGATCTGGCTTTTGACCACTGTAGTTTTGGAGAAATCCAACAAAATTTGGAAATTTTTAGGTTGGGTGGTCAGGGTGGGCCAGGGCGAGTGGCCGCAAAGAGAGGCCATTTTGCAGGGGAAAAAGAAGTCATTTGGCCAGGCTCTGGACATCAGATGAAAGCTGGCGTTTGGGGCTATAAGCCGAGCTGGGATCTGGCTTTTGACCACTGTAGTTTTGGAGAAATCCAACAAAATTTGGAAATTTTTAGGTTGGGTGGTCAGGGTGGGCCAGGGCGAGTGGCCGCAAAGAGAGGCCATTTTGCAGGGGAAAAAGAAATCATTTGGCCAGGCTCTGGGCATCAGATGAAAGCTGGCGTTTGGGGCTATAAGGCCGAGCTGGGATCTGGCTTCTGACCACTGTAGTTTTGGAGAAATCCAACAAAATTTGGAAATTTTTAGGTTGGGTGGTCAGGGTGGGCCAGGGCGAGTGGCCGCAAAGAGAGGCCGTTTTGCAGGGGAAAAATAAGTCATTTGGCAAATCTCTGGGCATCAGATGAAAGCTGGCCGTTGGGGCTATAAGGCCGAGCTGGGATCTGGCTTCTGACCACTTTAGTTTTGGAGAAATCCAACAAAATTTGGAAATTTTTAGGTTGGGTGGTCAGGGTGGGCCAGGGCGAGTGGCCGCAAAGAGAGGCCATTTTGCAGGGGAAAAATAAGTCATTTGGCCAACCTCTGGGCATCAGATGAAAGCTGGCCGTTGGGGCTATAAGGCCGAGCTGGGATCTGACTTCTGACCACTGTAGTTTTGGAGAAATCCGACAAAATTTGGAAATGTTTAGGTTGGGTGGTTAGGGTGGGCCAGGGCGAGTGGCCGCAAAGAGAAGCCATTTTGCAGGGGAAAAAGAAGTCATTTGGCCAGGCTCTGGACATCAGATGAAAGCTGGCCTTTGGGGCTATAAGGCCGAGCTGGGATCTGGCTTCTGACCACTGTAGTTTTGGAGAAATCCAACAAAATTTGGAAATTTTTAGGTTGGGTGGTCCGGGTGGGCCAGGGCGAGTGGCCGCAAAGAGAGGCCATTTTGCAGGGGAAAAAGAAATCATTTGGCCAGGCTCTGGGCATCAGATGAAAGCTGGCATTTGGGGCTATAAGGCCGAGCTGGGATCTAGCTTCTGACCACTGTAGTTTTGGAGAAATCCAACAAAATTTGGAAATGTTTAGGTTGGGTGGTCAGGGTGGGCCAGGGCAAGTGGCCTCAAAGAGAGGCCATTTTGCAGGGGAAAAAGAAGTCATTTGGCAAACCTCTGGGCATCAGATGAAAGCTGGCATTTGGGGCTATAAGGCCGAGCTGGGATCTGGCTTCTGACCACTGTAGTTTTGGAGAAATCCAACAAAATTTGGAAATTTTTAGGTTGGGTGGTCAGGGTGGGCCAGGGCGAGTGGCCGCAAAGAGAGGCCATTTTGCAGGGGGAAAAGAAGTCATTTGGCCAACCTCTGGGCATCAGATGAAAGCTGGCATTTGGGGCTATAAGGCCGAGCTGGGATCTAGCTTCTGACCACTGTAGTTTTGGAGAAATCTGACAAAATTTGGAAATGTTTAGGTTGGATGGTCAGGGTGGGCCAGGGCGAGTGGCCGCAAAGAGAGGCCATTTTGCAGGGGAAAAATAAGTCATTTGGCCAGGCTCTGGACATCAGATGAAAGCTGGCGTTTGGGGCTATAAGGCCGAGCTGGGATCTGGCTTTTGACCACTGTAGTTTTGGAGAAATCCAACAAAATTTGGAAATTTTTAGGTTGGGTGGTCAGGGTGGGCCAGGGCGAGTGGCCGCAAAGAGAGGCCATTTTGCAGGGGGAAATGAAATCATTTGGCCAGGCTCTGGGCATCAGATGAAAGCTGGCGTTTGGGGCTATAAGGCCGAGCTGGGATCTGGCTTCTGACCACTGTAGGTTTGGAGAAATCCAACAAAATTTGGAAATTTTTAGGTTGGGTGGTCAGGATGGGCCAGGGCGAGTGGCCTCAAAGAGAGGCCGTTTTGCAGGGGAAAAAGAAGTCATTTGGCCAATCTCTGGGCATCAGATGAAAGCTGGCGTTTGGGGCTATAAGGCCGAGCTGGGATCTGGCTTCTGACCACTGTAGTTTTGGAGAAATCCAACAAAATTTGGAAATTTTTAGGTTGGGTGGTCAGGGTGGGCCAGGGCGAGTGGCCTCAAAGAGAGGCCATTTTGCAGGGGAAAAAGAAGTCATTTGGCCAACCTCTGGGCATCAGATGAAAGCTGGCATTTGGGGCTATAAGGCCGAGCTGGGATCTAGCTTCTGACCACTGTAGTTTTGGAGAAATCCAACAAAATTTGGAAATTTTTAGGTTGGGTGGTCAGGGTGGGCCAGGGCGAGTGGCCTCAAAGAGAGGCCATTTTGCAGGGGAAAAATAAGTCATTTGGCCAACCTCTGGGCATCAGATGAAAGCTGGCGTTTGGGGCTATAAGGCCGAGCTGGGATCTGGCTTCTGACCACTTTAGTTTTGGAGAAATCCGACAAAATTTGGAAATTTTTAGGTTGGGTGGTCAGGGTGGGCCAGGGCGAGTGGCCGCAAAGAGAGGCCATTTTGCAGGGGAAAAATAAGTCATTTGGCCAACCTCTGGGCATCAGATAAAAGCTGGCCGTTGGGGCTATAAGGCCGAGCTGGGATCTGGCTTCTGACCACTGTAGTTTTGGAGAAATCCAACAAAATTTGGAAATGTTTAGGTTGGGTGGTCAGGGTGGGCCAGGGCAAGTGGCCTCAAAGAGAGGCCATTTTGCAGGGGAAAAAGAAGTCATTTGGCAAACCTCTGGGCATCAGATGAAAGCTGGCATTTGGGGCTATAAGGCCGAGCTGGGATCTGGCTTCTGACCACTGTAGTTTTGGAGAAATCCAACAAAATTTGGAAATTTTTAGGTTGGGTGGTCCGGGTGGGCCAGGGCGAGTGGCCGCAAAGAGAGGCCATTTTGCAGGTTAAAAAGAAATCATTTGGCCAGGCTCTGGGCATCAGATGAAAGCTGGCGTTTGGGGCTATAAGGCCGAGCTGGGATCTAGCTTCTGACCACTGTAGTTTTGGAGAAATCCAACAAAATTTGGAAATTTTTAGGTTGGGTGGTGTGGGTGGGCCAGGGTAAGTGGCCTCAAAGAGAGGCCATTTTGCAGGGGAAAAAGAAGTCATTTGGCCAACCTCTGGGCATCAGATGAAAGCTGGCATTTGGGGCTATAAGGCCGAGCTGGGATCTGGCTTCTGACCACTGTAGTTTTGGAGAAATCCAACAAAATTTGGAAATTTTTAGGTTGGGTGGTCAGGGTGGGCCAGGGCGAGTGGCCGCAAAGAGAGGCCATTTTGCAGGGGGAAAAGAAGTCATTTGGCCAACCTCTGGGCATCAGATGAAAGCTGGCATTTGGGGCTATAAGGCCGAGCTGGGATCTAGCTTCTGACCACTGTAGTTTTGGAGAAATCCAACAAAATTTGGAAATTTTTAGGTTGGGTGGTCAGGGTGGGCCAGGGCGAGTGGCCGCAAAGAGAGGCCATTTTGCAGGGGAAAAAGAAGTCATTTGGCCAGGCTCTGGACATCAGATGAAAGCTGGCATTTGGGGCTATAAGGCCGAGCTGGGATCTGGCTTTTGACCACTGTAGTTTTGGAGATATCCAACAAAATTTGGAAATTTTTAGGTTGGGTGGTCAGGGTGGGCCAGGGCGAGTGGCCGCAAAGAGTGGCCATTTTGCAGGGGAAAAATAAGTCATTTGGCCAACCTCTGGGCATCAGATGAAAGCTGGCCGTTGGGGCTATAAGGCCGAGCTGGGATCTGGCTTCTGACCACTGTAGTTTTGGAGAAATCCGACAAAATTTGGAAATGTTTAGGTTGGGTGGTCAGGGTGGGCCAGGGCGAGTGGCCGCAAAGAGAGGCCATTTTGCAGGGGAAAAAGAAATCATTTGGCCAGGCTCTGGGCATCAGATGAAAGCTGGCGTTTGGGGCTATAAGGCCGAGCTGGGATCTGGCTTCTGACCACTGTAGTTTTGGAGAAATCCAACAAAATTTGGAAATGTTTAGGTTGGGTGGTCAGGGTGGGCCAGGGCGAGTGGCCGCAAAGAGAGGCCATTTTGCAGGGGGAAAAGAAGTCATTTGGCCAACCTCTGGGCATCAGATGAAAGCTGGCATTTGGGGCTATAAGGCCGAGCTGGGATCTGGCTTCTGACCACTGTAGTTTTGGAGAAATCCAACAAAATTTGGAAATTTTTAGGTTGGGTGGTCAGGGTGGGCCAGGGCGAGTGGCCGCAAAGAGAGGCCATTTTGCAGGGGAAAAATAAGTCATTTGGCCAACCTCTGGGCATCAGATGAAAGCTGGCGTTTGGGGCTATAAGGCTGAGCTGGGATCTGGCTTTTGACCACTGTAGTTTTGGAGAAATCCAACAAAATTTGGAAATTTTTAGGTTGGGTGGTCAGGGTGGACCAGGGCGAGTGGCCGCAAAGAGAGGCCATTTTGCAGGGGAAAAATAAGTCATTTGGCCAGGCTCTGGGCATCAGATGAAAGCTGGCCGTTGGGGCTATAAGGCCAAGCTGGGATCTGGCTTCTGAACACTTTAGTTTTGGAGAAATCCGACAAAATTTGGAAATTTTTAGGTTGGGTGGTCAGGGTGGGCCAGGGCGAGTGGCCGCAAAGAGAGGCCATTTTGCAGGGGAAAAAGAAGTCCTTTGGCCAACCTCTGGGCATCAGATGAAAGCTGGCCTTTGGGGCTATAAGGCCGAGCTGGGATCTGGCTTCTGACCACTGTAGTTTTGGAGAAATCCCACAAAATTTGGAAATTTTTAGGTTGGGTGGTCAGGGAGGGCCAGGTCGAGTGTCCCCAAAGAGAGGCCATTTTGCAGGGGAAAAAGAAGTCCTTTGGCCAACCTCTGGGCATCAGATGAAAGCTGGCCTTTGGGGCTATAAGGCCGAGCTGGGATATGGCTTTTGACCACTGTAGTTTTGGAGAAATCCAACAAAATTTGGAAATTTTTAGGTTGGGTGGTCAGGGTGGGCCAGGGCGAGTGGCCGCAAAGAGAGGCCATTTTGCAGGGGAAAAAGAAGTCACTTGGCCAACCTCTGGGCATCAGATGAAAGCTGGCGTTTGGGGCTATAAGGCCGAGCTGGGATCTGGCTTCTGACCACTTTAGTTTTGGAGAAATCCCACAAAATTTGGAAATTTTTAGGTTGGGTGGTCAGGGAGGGCCAGGTCGAGTGGCCGCAAAGATAGGCCATTTTGCAGGGGAAAAAGAAGTCCTTTGGCCAACCTCTGGGCATCAGATGAAAGCTGGCATTTGGGGCTATAAGGCCGAGCTGGGATCTGGCTTTTGACCACTGTAGTTTTGGAGAAATCCAACAAAATTTGGAAATTTTTAGGTTGGGTGGTCAGGGTGGGCCAGGGCGAGTGGCCGCAAAGAGAGGCCATTTTGCAGGGGAAAAAGAAGTCATTTGGCCAGGCTCTGGACATCAGATGAAAGCTGGCGTTTGGGGCTATAAGCAGAGCTGGGATCTGGCTTTTGACCACTGTAGTTTTGGAGAAATCCAACAAAATTTGGAAATTTTTAGGTTGGGTGGTCAGGGTGGGCCAGGGCGAGTGGCCGCAAAGAGAGGCCATTTTGCAGGGGAAAAATAAGTCATTTGGCCAGGCTCTGGACATCAGATGAAAGCTGGCGTTTGGGGCTATAAGCAGAGCTGGGATCTGGCTTTTGACCACTGTAGTTTTGGAGAAATCCAACAAAATTTGGAAATTTTTAGGTTGGGTGGTCAGGGTGGGCCAGGGCGAGTGGCCGCAAAGAGAGGCCATTTTGCAGGGGGAAAAGAAGTCATTTGGCCAACCTCTGGGCATCAGATGAAAGCTGGCTTTTGGGGCTATAAGGCCGAGCTGGGATCTAGCTTCTGACCACTGTAGTTTTGGAGAAATCCAACAAAATTTGGAAATTTTTAGGTTGGGTGGTCAGGGTGGGCCAGGGCGAGTGGCTGCAAAGAGAGGCCATTTTGCAGGGGAAAAATAAGTCATTTGGCCAGGCTCTGGACATCAGATGAAAGCTGGCATTTGGGGCTATAAGGCCGAGCTGGGATCTGGCTTCTGACCACTGTAGTTTTGGAGAAATCCAAGAAAATTTGGAAATTTTTAGGTTGGGTGGTCAGGGTGGGCCAGGGCGAGTGGCCTCAAAGAGAGGCCGTTTTGCAGGGGAAAAAGAAGTCATTTGGCCAATCTCTGGGCATCAGATGAAAGCTGACATTTGGGGCTATAAGGCCGAGCTGGGATCTGGCTTCTGACCACTGTAGTTTTGGAGAAATCCAACAAAATTTGGAAATTTTTAGGTTGGGTGGTCAGGGTGGGCCAGGGCGAGTGGCCTCAAAGAGAGGCCATTTTGCAGGGGAAAAAGAAGTCATTTGGCCAACCTCTGGGCATCAGATGAAAGCTGGCATTTGGGGCTATAAGGCCGAGCTGGGATCTAGCTTCTGACCACTGTAGTTTTTGAGAAATCCAACAAAATTTGGAAATTTTTAGGTTGGGTGGTCAGGGTGGGCCAGGGCGAGTGGCCGCAAAGAGAGGCCATTTTGCAGGGGAAAAATAAGTCATTTGGCCAACCTCTGGGCATCAGATGAAAGCTGGCATTTGGGGCTATAAGGCCGAGCTGGGATCTGGCTTCTGACCACTTTAGTTTTGGAGAAATCCGACAAAATTTGGAAATTTTTAGGTTGGGTGGTCAGGGTGGGCCAGGGCGAGTGGCCGCAAAGAGAGGCCATTTTGCAGGGGAAAAAGAAGTCATTTGGCCAGGCTCTGGACATCAGATGAAAGCTGGCATTTGGGGCTATAAGGCCGAGCTGGGATCTGGCTTTTGACCACTGTAGTTTTGGAGAAATCCAACAAAATTTGGAAATTTTTAGGTTGGGTGGTCCGGGTGGGCCAGGGCGAGTGGCCGCAAAGAGAGGCCATTTTGCAGGGGAAAAAGAAATCATTTGGCCAGGCTCTGGGCATCAGATGAAAGCTGGCGTTTGGGGCTATAAGGCCGAGCTGGGATCTAGCTTCTGACCACTGTAGTTTTGGAGAAATCCAACAAAATTTGGAAATTTTTAGGTTGGGTGGTGTGGGTGGGCCAGGGTAAGTGGCCTCAAAGAGAGGCCATTTTGCAGGGGAAAAAGAAGTCATTTGGCCAACCTCTGGGCATCAGATGAAAGCTGGCATTTGGGGCTATAAGGCCGAGCTGGGATCTGGCTTCTGACCACTGTAGTTTTGGAGAAATCCAACAAAATTTGGAAATTTTTAGGTTGGGTGGTCAGGGTGGGCCAGGGCGAGTGGCCGCAAAGAGAGGCCATTTTGCAGGGGGAAAAGAAGTCATTTGGCCAACCTCTGGGCATCAGATGAAAGCTGGCATTTGGGGCTATAAGGCCGAGCTGGGATCTAGCTTCTGACCACTGTAGTTTTGGAGAAATCCAACAAAATTTGGAAATTTTTAGGTTGGGTGGTCAGGGTGGGCCAGGGCGAGTGGCCGCAAAGAGAGGCCATTTTGCAGGGGAAAAAGAAGTCATTTGGCCAGGCTCTGGACATCAGATGAAAGCTGGCATTTGGGGCTATAAGGCCGAGCTGGGATCTGGCTTTTGACCACTGTAGTTTTGGAGATATCCAACAAAATTTGGAAATTTTTAGGTTGGGTGGTCAGGGTGGGCCAGGGCGAGTGGCCGCAAAGAGAGGCCATTTTGCAGGGGAAAAAGAAATCATTTGGCCAGGCTCTGGACATCAGATGAAAGCTGGCCTTTGGGGCTATAAGGCCGAGCTGGGATCTGGCTTTTGACCACTGTAGTTTTGGAGAAATCCAACAAAATTTGGAAATTTTTAGGTTGGGTGGTCCGGGTGGGCCAGGGCGAGTGGCCGCAAAGAGAGGCCATTTTGCAGGGGAAAAAGAAATCATTTGGCCAGGCTCTGGGCATCAGATGAAAGCTGGCGTTTGGGGCTATAAGGCCGAGCTGGGATCTGGCTTCTGACCACTGTAGTTTTGGAGAAATCCAACAAAATTTGGAAATTTTTAGGTTGGGTGGTCAGGGTGGGCCAGGGCGAGTGGCCGCAAAGAGAGGCCATTTTGCAGGGGGAAAAGAAGTCCTTTGGCCAACCTCTGGGCATCAGATGAAAGCTGGCATTTGGGGCTATAAGGCCGAGCTGGGATCTGGCTTCTGACCACTGTAGTTTTGGAGAAATCCAACAAAATTTGGAAATTTTTAGGTTGGGTGGTCAGGGTGGGCCAGGGCGAGTGGCCGCAAAGAGAGGCCATTTTGCAGGGGAAAAATAAGTCATTTGGCCAACCTCTGGGCATCAGATGAAAGCTGGCGTTTGGGGCTATAAGGCTGAGCTGGGATCTGGCTTTTGACCACTGTAGTTTTGGAGAAATCCAACAAAATTTGGAAATTTTTAGGTTGGGTGGTCAGGGTGGACCAGGGCGAGTGGCCGCAAAGAGAGGCCATTTTGCAGGGGAAAAATAAGTCATTTGGCCAGGCTCTGGGCATCAGATGAAAGCTGGCCGTTGGGGCTATAAGGCCAAGCTGGGATCTGGCTTCTGACCACTTTAGTTTTGGAGAAATCCGACAAAATTTGGAAATTTTTAGGTTGGGTGGTCAGGGTGGGCCAGGGCGAGTGGCCGCAAAGAGAGGCCATTTTGCAGGGGAAAAAGAAGTCCTTTGGCCAACCTCTGGGCATCAGATGAAAGCTGGCCTTTGGGGCTATAAGGCCGAGCTGGGATCTGGCTTCTGACCACTTTAGTTTTGGAGAAATCCCACAAAATTTGGAAATTTTTAGGTTGGGTGGTCAGGGTGGGCCAGGTCGAGTGTCCCCAAAGAGAG
>NW_026990123.1:0-30335 GCF_036417665.1 Passer domesticus | reverse complement strand
ATCCCCTCAAAAGCTACTCAAAATAGCCCAAAAATCCCTCAGGGAGCCCAAAATCCCCTCAGAATAACCCAAAATCCCACAAAAACCCCTCAGGGAGCCCAAAATCCACTCAAAATACCCAAAAACCCCTCAGGGAGCCCAAAATCCCCTCAAAAGCTTCTCAAAATAGCCCAAAAATCCCTCAGGGAGCCCAAAATCCCCTCAAAAGATACTCAAAAGTGCCCAGAAATCCCTCAGACAACCCAAAATCCCCTCAAAATACCCACAAAAGTGCCCGAAAACCACTCAGGGGGCCCCAAATCCCCTCAAAATAGCCGAAAAATCCCCTCAGGCAGCCCCAAATCCCCTCAAATAGCCCAAAAACCCCTCAGGCAGCCAAAATCCCCTCAAAATGCCCCCAAAAACCCCTCAGGGGGCCCAAAATCCCCTCAAAATAGCCCAAGAATCCCTGAGGGAGCCCAAATCCCCTCAAAATACCTCCAAAATCCCTCAGGGAGCCCAAAATCCCCTCAAAAGCTTCTCAAAATAGCCCAGGAATCCCTCAGGGAGCCCAAAATCCCCTCAAAATAACCCAAAATCCCGCAAAAATCCCCTCAGGGGGCCCAAAATCCCCTCAAAATGCCCCCCAAAACCCCTCAGGCAGCCCAAAATCCCCTCAAAATGCCCCCAAAAACCCCTCAGGGGGCCCAAAATCCCCTCAAAATACCCCCAAAATCCACCAGGGAGCCCAAAATCCCCTCAAAAGCTTCTCAAAATAGCCCAAAAACCCCTCAGGGAGCCCAAAATCCCATCAAAATACCCCCAAAATCCGTCAGGGAGCCCAAAATCCCCTCAAAATGCCACCAAAAACCCCTCAGGGGGCCCAAAATCCGCTCAAAATAGCCCAAAAACCCCTCAGGGAGCCCAAAATCCCATCAAAATACCCCCAAAATCCGTCAGGCAGCCCCAAAATCCCCTCCAAATGCCCCCAAAAACCCCTCAGGGAGCCCAAAATCCCCTCAAAATCCCCTCAAAATACCCGAAAAACCCCTCAGGGAGCCCAAAATCCCCTCAAATACCCCAAAAACCCTCAGGCAGCCCAAAATCCCCTCAAAATGCCCCCAATATCCACCAGGGAGCCCAAAATCCCCTCAAAAAGCTCCTCAAAATACCCTAAAATCCCTCAGGCAGCCCAAAATCCCCTCAAAATAGCCCAAAATCCCCTCAGGGAGCCCAAAATCCCCTCAAAAGCTTCTCAAATAGCCCAAAAATCCCTCAGGGAGCCCAAAATCCCCTCAAAATACCCCAAAATCCCTCAGGGAGCCCAAAATCCCCTCAAAATAACCCAAAATCCCCTCAAAAACCCCTCAGGGAGCCCCAAATCCCCTCAAAATAGCCCAAAATCCTCAGGGAGGCCAAAATCCTGTCAAAAGCTTCTTAAAATAGCCCAAAAACCCATCAGGGAGCCAAAATCCCACCAAAAGATACTCAAAAGTGCCCAGAAATCCCTCAGGCAACCCGAAATCCCCTTAAAATAGCCCAAAAACCATCAGGGAGCCCAAAATCCCACCAAAAGATACTCAAAAGTGCCCAGAAATCCCTCAGGCAACCCGAAATCCCCTCAAAATACCCTCAAAAGTTCCCGAAAACCACTCAGGGAGCCCCAAATCCCCTCAAAATACCGCAAAAATCCCCTCAGGGAGCCAAAATCCCCTCAAAAGCTTCTCAAAATAGCCCAAGAATCCCTCAGGGAGCCCAAAATCCCCTCAAAAGCTTCTCAAAATAGCCCAAAAACCCCTCAGGGAGCCCAAAATCCCCTCAAAAGCTTCTGAAAGTAGCCCAAAAATCCCTCAGGGAGCCCAAAATCCCCTCAAAAGATACTCAAAAGTGCCCAGAAATCCCTCAGACAACCCAAAATCCCCTCAAAATACCCACAAAAGTGCCCGAAAACCACTCAGGGGGCCCCAAATCCCCTCAAAATAGCCGAAAAATCCCCTCAGGCAGCCCCAAATCCCCTCAAAATACCCCAAAAACCCCTCAGGCAGCCCAAAATCCCCTCAAAATGCCACCAAAAACCCCTCAGGGGGCCCAAAATCCCCTCAAAATAGCCCAAGAATCCCTCAGGGAGCCCAAATCCCCTCAAAATACCTCCAAAATCCCTCAGGGAGCCCAAAATCCCCTCAAAAGCTTCTCAAAATAGCCCAGGAATCCCTCAGGGAGCCCAAAATCCCCTCAAAATAACCCAAAATCCCGCAAAAATCCCTTCAGGGGGCCCAAAATCCCCTCAAAATGCCCCCAAAAACCCCTCAGGCAGCCCAAAATCCCCTCAAAATGCCCCCAAAAACCCCTTAGGGGGCCCAAAATCCCCTCAAAATACCCCCAAAATCACCAGGGAGCCCAAAATCCCCTCAAAAGCTTCTCAAAATAGCCCAAAAACCCCTCAGGGAGGCCAAAATCCCATCAAAATACCCCCAAAATCCGTCAGGGAGCCCAAAATCCCCTCAAAATGCCACCAAAAACCCCTCAGGGGGCCCAAAATCCGCTCAAAATAGCCCAAAAAACCCCTCAGGGGGCCCAAAATCCCCTCAAAATACCCCCAAAATCCACCAGGGAGCCCAAAATCCCCTCAAAAGCTTCTCAAAATAGCCCAAAAACCCCTCAGGGAGCCCAAAATCCCATCAAAATACCCCCAAAATCCGTCAGGCAGCCCAAAATCCCCTCCAAATGCCCCCAAAAACCCCTCAGGGAGCCCAAAATCCCCTCAAAATCCCCTCAAAATACCCGAAAAACCCCTCAGGGAGCCCAAAATCCCCTCAAAATACCCCAAAAACCCCTCAGGCAGCCCAAAATCCCCTCAAAATGCCCCCAATATCCACCAGGGAGCCCAAAATCCCCTCAAAAGCTCCTCAAAATACCCTAAAATCCCTCAGGCAGCCCAAAATCCCCTCAAAATAGCCCAAAATCCCCTCAGGGAGCCCAAAATCCCCTCAAAAGCTTCTCAAAATAGCCCAAGAATCCCTCAGGGAGCCCAAAATCCCCTCAAAAGCTTCTCAAAATAGCCCAAAAACCCCTCAGGGAGCCCAAAATCCCCTCAAAATAACCCAAAATCCCGCAAAAATCCCCTCAGGGAGCCCAAAATCCCCTCAAAATAACCCCAGAATCCCTCAGGGAGCCCAAAATCCCCTCAAAACACCCCAAAAATCCCTCAGGGAGCCCAAAATCCCCTCAAAATAACCCAAAATCCCGCAAAAATCCCTCAGGGAGCCCAAAATCCCCTCAAAATAACCCAAAATCCCCTCAGGGAGCCCAAAATCCCCTCAAAAGCTTCTCAAAATAGCCCAAGAATCCCTCAGGGAGCCCAACATCCCCTCAAAATAACCCAAAATCCCACAAAAATCCCCTCAGGGAGCCCAAAATCACCTCAAAATACCTCCAAAATCCCTCAGGGAGCCCAAAATCCCCTCAAAAGCTACTCAAAATAGCCCAAAAATCCCTCAGGGAGCCCAAAATCCCCTCAAAATACACCCAAAATCCCTCAGGGAGCCCAAAATCCCCTCAGAATAACCCAAAATCCCACAAAAACCCCTCAGGGAGCCCAAAATCCCCTCAAAATACCCCAAAATCCCCTCAGGGAGCCCAAAATCCCCTCAAAAGCTTCTCAAAATAGCCCAAAAATCCCTCAGGGAGCCCAAAATCCCCTCAAAATAAGCCAAAATCCCCAAAAAACCCTTCAGGGAGCCCAAAATCTACTCAAAATAGCCCAAAAACCCCTCAGGGAGCCCAAAATCCCCTCAAAAGATACTCAAAAGTGCCCAGAAATCCCTCAGACAACCCAAAATCCCCTCAAAATACCCTCAAAAGTGCCCGAAAACCACTCAGGGGGCCCCAAATCCCCTCAAAATAGCCCAAAAATCCCTTCAGGCAGCCCAAAATCCCCTCAAAATAGCCCAAAAACCCCTCAGGCAGCCCAAAATCCCCTCAAAATACCCCCAAAATCCACCAGGGAGCCCAAAATCCCCTCAAAAGCTTCTCAAAATAGCCCAAAAACCCCTCAGGGAGCCCAAAATCCCATCAAAATACCCCCAAAATCCGTCAGGCAGCCCAAAATCCCCTCCAAATGCCCCCAAAAACCCCTCAGGGAGCCCAAAATCCCCTCAAAATCCCCTCAAAATACCCGAAAAACCCCTCAGGGAGCCCAAAATCCCCTCAAAATACCCCAAAAACCCCTCAGGCAGCCCAAAATCCCCTCAAAATGCCCCCAATATCCACCAGGGAGCCCAAAATCCCCTCAAAAGCTCCTCAAAATACCCTAAAATCCCTCAGGCAGCCCAAAATCCCCTCAAAATAGCCCAAAATCCCCTCAGGGAGCCCAAAATCCCCTCAAAAGCTTCTCAAAATAGCCCAAGAATCCCTCAGGGAGCCCAAAATCCCCTCAAAAGCTTCTCAAAATAGCCCAAAAACCCCTCAGGGAGCCCAAAATCCCCTCAAAATAACCCAAAATCCCGCAAAAATCCCCTCAGGGAGCCCAAAATCCCCTCAAAATAACCCCAGAATCCCTCAGGGAGCCCAAAATCCCCTCAAAACACCCCAAAAATCCCTCAGGGAGCCCAAAATCCCCTCAAAATAACCCAAAATCCCCTCAGGGAGCCCAAAATCCCCTCAAAAGCTTCTCAAAATAGCCCAAGAATCCCTCAGGGAGCCCAACATCCCCTCAAAATAACCCAAAATCCCACAAAAATCCCCTCAGGGAGCCCAAAATCGCCTCAAAATACCTCCAAAATCCCTCAGGGAGCCCAAAATCCCCTCAAAAGCTACTCAAAATAGCCCAAAAATCCCTCAGGGAGCACAAAATCCCCTCAAAATACACCCAAAATCCCTCAGGGAGCCCAAAATCCCCTCAGAATAACCCAAAATCCCACAAAAACCCCTCAGGGAGCCCAAAATCCCCTCAAAATACCCCAAAATCCCCTCAGGGAGCCCAAAATCCCCTCAAAAGCTTCTCAAAATAGCCCAAAAATCCCTCAGGGAGCCCAAAATCCCCTCAAAATAAGCCAAAATCCCCAAAAAACCCTTCAGGGAGCCCAAAATCTACTCAAAATAGCCCAAAAACCCATCAGGGAGCCCAAAATCCCCTCAAAAGATACTCAAAAGTGCCCAGAAATCCCTCAGACAACCCAAAATCCCCTCAAAATACCCTCAAAAGTGCCCGAAAACCACTCAGGGGGCCCCAAATCCCCTCAAAATAGCCCAAAAATCCCCTCAGGCAGCCCAAAATCCCCTCAAAATAGCCCAAAAACCCCTCAGGCAGCCCAAAATCCCCTCAAAATGCCCCCAAAAACCCCTCAGGGAGCCCAAAATCCCCTCAAAATACCCTAAAATCCCTCAGGCAGCCCAAAATCCCCTCAAAAGCTTCTCAAAATAGCCCAAAAATCCCTCAGGGAGCCCAAAATGCCATCAAAATACCCCCAAAATCCGTCAGGCAGCCCAAAATCCCCTCAAAATGCCCCCAAAAACCCCTCAGGGGGCCCAAAATCCCCTCAAAATAGCCCAAAAACCCCTCAGGGAGCCCAAAATCCCGTCAAAATAGCCCAAAATCCCCTCAGGGAGCCCAAAATCCCCTCAAAATACCCCAAAAACCCCTCAGGCAGCCCAAAATCCCCTCAAAATGCCCCCAATATCCACCAGGGAGCCCAAAATCCCCTCAAAAGCTCCTCAAAATACCCTAAAATCCCTCAGGCAGCCCAAAATCCCCTCAAAATAGCCCAAAATCCCCTCAGGGAGCCCAAAATCCCCTCAAAAGCTTCTCAAAATAGCCCAAAAATCCCTCAGGGAGCCCAAAATCCCCTCAAAATAACCCAAAATCCCACAAAAACCCCTCAGGGAGACCCAAATCCCCTCAAAATAACCCAAAATCCCACAAAAATCCCCTCAGGGAGCGCAAAATTCCCTCAAAATAACCCCAGAATCCCTCAGGGAGCCCAAAATCCCCTCAAAATAACCCAAAACCCCTCAGGGAGGCCAAAATCCCCTCAAAATACCCCCAAAATCCCTCAGGGAGCCCAAAATCCTCTCAAAATAACCCAAAATCCTGCAAAAATCCCTCAGGGAGCCCAAAATCCCCTCAAAAGCTTCTCAAAATAGCCCCAAAACCCCTCAGGGAGCCCAAAATCCCCTCAAAATAACCCCAGAATCCCTCAGGGAGCCCAAAATCCCCTCAAAATCCCGCATAAATCCCCTCAGGGAGCCCAAAATCCCCTCAAAATAACCCCAAAATCCCGCAAAAATCCCCTCAGGCAGCCCAAAATCCCCTCAAAATACCACAAAATCCCCTCAGGCAGCCCAAAATCCCGTCAAAATAGCCCAAAATTCCCTCAGGGAGCCCAAAATCCCCTCAAAAGATACTCAAAAGTGCCCAGAAATCCCTCAGACAACCCAAAATCCCCTCAAAATACCCACAAAAGTGCCCGAAAACCACTCAGGGGGCCCCAAATCCCCTCAAAATAGCCGAAAAATCCCCTCAGGCAACCCCAAATCCCCTCAAAATACCCCAAAAACCCCTCAGGCAGCCCAAAATCCCCTCAAAATGCCCCCAAAAACCCCTCAGGGGGCCCAAAATCCCCTCAAAATAGCCCAAGAATCCCTCAGGGAGCCCAAATCCCCTCAAAATACCTCCAAAATCCCTCAGGGAGCCCAAAATCCCCTCAAAAGCTTCTCAAAATAGCCCAGGAATCCCTCAGGGAGCCCAAAATCCCCTCAAAATAACCCAAAATCCCGCAAAAATCCCTTCAGGGGGCCCAAAATCCCCTCAAAATGCCCCCAAAAACCCCTCAGGCAGCCCAAAATCCCCTCAAAATGCCCCCAAAAACCCCTTAGGGGGCCCAAAATCCCCTCAAAATACCCCCAAAATCCACCAGGGAGCCCAAAATCCCCTCAAAAGCTTCTCAAAATAGCCCAAAAACCCCTCAGGGAGCCCAAAATCCCATCAAAATACCCCCAAAATCCGTCAGGCAGCCCAAAATCCCCTCCAAATGCCCCCAAAAACCCCTCAGGGAGCCCAAAATCCCCTCAAAATCCCCTCAAAATACCCGAAAAACCCCTCAGGGAGCCCAAAATCCCCTCAAAATACCCCAAAAAACCCCTCAGGCAGCCCAAAATCCCCTCAAAATGCCCCCAATATCCACCAGGGAGCCCAAAATCCCCTCAAAAGCTCCTCAAAATTCCCTAAAATCCCTCAGGCAGCCCAAAATCCCCTCAAAATAGCCCAAAATCCCCTCAGGGAGCCCAAAATCCCCTCAAAAGCTTCTCAAAATAGCCCAAGAATCCCTCAGGGAGCCCAAAATCCCCTCAAAAGCTTCTCAAAATAGCCCAAAAACCCCTCAGGGAGCCCAAAATCCCCTCAAAATAACCCAAAATCCCGCAAAAATCCCCTCAGGGAGCCCAAAATCCCCTCAAAATAACCCCAGAATCCCTCAGGGAGCCCAAAATCCCCTCAAAACACCCCAAAAATCCCTCAGGGAGCCCAAAATCCCCTCAAAATAACCCAAAATCCCGCAAAAATCCCTCAGGGAGCCCAAAATCCCCTCAAAATAACCCAAAATCCCCTCAGGGAGCCCAAAATCCCCTCAAAAGCTTCTCAAAATAGCCCAAGAATCCCTCAGGGAGCCCAACATCCCCTCAAAATAACCCAAAATCCCACAAAAATCCCCTCAGGGAGCCCAAAATCGCCTCAAAATACCTCCAAAATCCCTCAGGGAGCCCAAAATCCCCTCAAAAGCTACTCAAAATAGCCCAAAAATCCCTCAGGGAGCCCAAAATCCCCTCAAAATACACCCAAAATCCCTCAGGGAGCCCAAAATCCCCTCAGAATAACCCAAAATCCCACAAAAACCCCTCAGGGAGCCCAAAATCCCCTCAAAATACCCCAAAATCCCCTCAGGGAGCCCAAAATCCCCTCAAAAGCTTCTCAAAATAGCCCAAAAATCCCTCAGGGAGCCCAAAATCCCCTCAAAATAACCCAAAATCCCCAAAAAACCCTTCAGGGAGCCCAAAATCTACTCAAAATAGCCCAAAAACCCCTCAGGGAGCCCAAAATCCCCTCAAAAGATACTCAAAAGTGCCCAGAAATCCCTCAGACAACCCAAAATCCCCTCAAAATACCCTCAAAAGTGCCCGAAAACCACTCAGGGGGCCCCAAATCCCCTCAAAATAGCCCAAAAATCCCCTCAGGCAGCCCAAAATCCCCTCAAAATAGCCCAAAAACCCCTCAGGCAGCCCAAAATCCCCTCAAAATACCCCCAAAATCCACCAGGGAGCCCAAAATCCCCTCAAAAGCTTCTCAAAATAGCCCAAAAACCCCTCAGGGAGCCCAAAATCCCATCAAAATACCCCCAAAATCCGTCAGGCAGCCCAAAATCCCCTCCAAATGCCCCCAAAAACCCCTCAGGGAGCCCAAAATCCCCTCAAAATCCCCTCAAAATACCCGAAAAACCCCTCAGGGAGCCCAAAATCCCCTCAAAATACCCCAAAAACCCCTCAGGCAGCCCAAAATCCCCTCAAAATGCCCCCAATATCCACCAGGGAGCCCAAAATCCCCTCAAAAGCTCCTCAAAATACCCTAAAATCCCTCAGGCAGCCCAAAATCCCCTCAAAATAGCCCAAAATCCCCTCAGGGAGCCCAAAATCCCCTCAAAAGCTTCTCAAAATAGCCCAAGAATCCCTCAGGGAGCCCAAAATCCCCTCAAAAGCTTCTCAAAATAGCCCAAAAACCCCTCAGGGAGCCCAAAATCCCCTCAAAATAACCCAAAATCCCGCAAAAATCCCCTCAGGGAGCCCAAAATCCCCTCAAAATAACCCCAGAATCCCTCAGGGAGCCCAAAATCCCCTCAAAACACCCCAAAAATCCCTCAGGGAGCCCAAAATCCCCTCAAAATAACCCAAAATCCCGCAAAAATCCCTCAGGGAGCCCAAAATCCCCTCAAAATAACCCAAAATCCCCTCAGGGAGCCCAAAATCCCCTCAAAAGCTTCTCAAAATAGCCCAAGAATCCCTCAGGGAGCCCAACATCCCCTCAAAATAACCCAAAATCCCACAAAAATCCCCTCAGGGAGCCCAAAATCGCCTCAAAATACCTCCAAAATCCCTCAGGGAGCCCAAAATCCCCTCAAAAGCTACTCAAAATAGCCCAAAAATCCCTCAGGGAGCACAAAATCCCCTCAAAATACACCCAAAATCCCTCAGGGAGCCCAAAATCCCCTCAGAATAACCCAAAATCCCACAAAAACCCCTCAGGGAGCCCAAAATCCCCTCAAAATACCCCAAAATCCCCTCAGGGAGCCCAAAATCCCCTCAAAAGCTTCTCAAAATAGCCCAAAAATCCCTCAGGGAGCCCAAAATCCCCTCAAAATAAGCCAAAATCCCCAAAAAACCCTTCAAGGAGCCCAAAATCTACTCAAAATAGCCCAAAAACCCATCAGGGAGCCCAAAATCCCCTCAAAATAGCCCAAAAACCCCTCAGGCAGCCCAAAATCCCCTCAAAATACCCCCAAAATCCACCAGGGAGCCCAAAATCCCCTCAAAAGCTTCTCAAAATAGCCCAAAAACCCCTCAGGGAGCCCAAAATCCCATCAAAATACCCCCAAAATCCGTCAGGCAGCCCAAAATCCCCTCCAAATGCCCCCAAAAACCCCTCAGGGAGCCCAAAATCCCCTCAAAATCCCCTCAAAATACCCGAAAAACCCCTCAGGGAGCCCAAAATCCCCTCAAAATACCCCAAAAACCCCTCAGGCAGCCCAAAATCCCCTCAAAATGCCCCCAATATCCACCAGGGAGCCCAAAATCCCCTCAAAAGCTCCTCAAAATACCCTAAAATCCCTCAGGCAGCCCAAAATCCCCTCAAAATAGCCCAAAATCCCCTCAGGGAGCCCAAAATCCCCTCAAAAGCTTCTCAAAATAGCCCAAGAATCCCTCAGGGAGCCCAAAATCCCCTCAAAAGCTTCTCAAAATAGCCCAAAAACCCCTCAGGGAGCCCAAAATCCCCTCAAAATAACCCAAAATCCCGCAAAAATCCCCTCAGGGAGCCCAAAATCCCCTCAAAATAACCCCAGAATCCCTCAGGGAGCCCAAAATCCCCTCAAAACACCCCAAAAATCCCTCAGGGAGCCCAAAATCCCCTCAAAATAACCCAAAATCCCGCAAAAATCCCTCAGGGAGCCCAAAATCCCCTCAAAATAACCCAAAATCCCCTCAGGGAGCCCAAAATCCCCTCAAAAGCTTCTCAAAATAGCCCAAGAATCCCTCAGGGAGCCCAACATCCCCTCAAAATAACCCAAAATCCCACAAAAATCCCCTCAGGGAGCCCAAAATCGCCTCAAAATACCTCCAAAATCCCTCAGGGAGCCCAAAATCCCCTCAAAAGCTACTCAAAATAGCCCAAAAATCCCTCAGGGAGCACAAAATCCCCTCAAAATACACCCAAAATCCCTCAGGGAGCCCAAAATCCCCTCAGAATAACCCAAAATCCCACAAAAACCCCTCAGGGAGCCCAAAATCCCCTCAAAATACCCCAAAATCCCCTCAGGGAGCCCAAAATCCCCTCAAAAGCTTCTCAAAATAGCCCAAAAATCCCTCAGGGAGCCCAAAATCCCCTCAAAATAAGCCAAAATCCCCAAAAAACCCTTCAAGGAGCCCAAAATCTACTCAAAATAGCCCAAAAACCCATCAGGGAGCCCAAAATCCCCTCAAAAGATACTCAAAAGTGCCCAGAAATCCCTCAGACAACCCAAAATCCCCTCAAAATACCCTCAAAAGTGCCCGAAAACCACTCAGGGGGCCCCAAATCCCCTCAAAATAGCCCAAAAATCCCCTCAGGCAGCCCAAAATCCCCTCAAAATAGCCCAAAAACCCCTCAGGCAGCCCAAAATCCCCTCAAAATGCCCCCAAAAACCCCTCAGGGAGCCCAAAATCCCCTCAAAATACCCTAAAATCCCTCAGGCAGCCCAAAATCCCCTCAAAAGCTTCTCAAAATAGCCCAAAAATCCCTCAGGGAGCCCAAAATGCCATCAAAATACCCCCAAAATCCGTCAGGCAGCCCAAAATCCCCTCAAAATGCCCCCAAAAACCCCTCAGGGGGCCCAAAATCCCCTCAAAATAGCCCAAAAACCCCTCAGGGAGCCCAAAATCCCCTCAAAATAGCCCAAAATCCCCTCAGGGAGCCCAAAATCCCCTCAAAATACCCCAAAAACCCCTCAGGCAGCCCAAAATACCCTCAAAATGCCCCCAATATCCACCAGGGAGCCCAAAATCCCCTCAAAAGCTCCTCAAAATACCCTAAAATCCCTCAGGCAGCCCAAAATACCCTCAAAATAGCCCAAAATCCCCTCAGGGAGCCCAAAATCCCCTCAAAAGCTTCTCAAAATAGCCCAAAAATCCCTCAGGGAGCCCAAAATCCCCTCAAAATAACCCAAAATCCCACAAAAACCCCTCAGGGAGACCCAAATCCCCTCAAAATAACCCAAAATCCCACAAAAATCCCCTCAGGGAGCGCAAAATTCCCTCAAAATAACCCCAGAATCCCTCAGGGAGCCCAAAATCCCCTCAAAATAACCCAAAACCCCTCAGGGAGGCCAAAATCCCCTCAAAATACCCCCAAAATCCCTCAGGGAGCCCAAAATCCTCTCAAAATAACCCAAAATCCTGCAAAAATCCCTCAGGGAGCCCAAAATCCCCTCAAAAGCTTCTCAAAATAGCCCCAAAACCCCTCAGGGAGCCCAAAATCCCCTCAAAATAACCCCAGAATCCCTCAGGGAGCCCAAAATCCCCTCAAAATCCCGCATAAATCCCCTCAGGGAGCCCAAAATCCCCTCAAAATAACCCCAAAATCCCGCAAAAATCCCCTCAGGCAGCCCAAAATCCCCTCAAAATACCACAAAATCCCCTCAGGCAGCCCAAAATCCCGTCAAAATAGCCCAAAATTCCATCAGGGAGCCCAAAATCCCCTCAAAATACCCCAAAAACCCCTCAGGCAGCCCAAAATCCCCTCCAAATGCCCCCAAAAATCCCTCAGGGAGCCCAAAATCCCCTCAAAATCCTTTCAAAATAGCCCAAAATTCCCTCAGGGAGCCCAAAATCCCCTCAAAAGATACTCAAAAGTGCCCAGAAATCCCTCAGACAACCCAAAATCCCCTCAAAATACCCACAAAAGTGCCCGAAAACCACTCAGGGGGCCCCAAATCCCCTCAAAATAGCCCAAAAACCCCTCAGGCAGCCCAAAATCCCCTCAAAATGCCCCCAAAAACCCCTCAGGGGGCCCAAAATCCACTCAAAATAGCCCAAGAATCCCTCAGGGAGCCCAAATCCCCTCAAAATACCTCCAAAATCCCTCAGGGAGCCCAAAATCCCCTCAAAAGCTTCTCAAAATAGCCCAGGAATCCCTCAGGGAGCCCAAAATCCCCTCAAAATAACCCAAAATCCCGCAAAAATCCCTTCAGGGGGCCCAAAATCCCCTCAAAATGCCCCCAAAAACCCCTCAGGCAGCCCAAAATCCCCTCAAAATGCCCCCAAAAACCCCTCAGGGGGCCCAAAATCCCCTCAAAATACCCCCAAAATCCACCAGGGAGCCCAAAATCCCCTCAAAAGCTTCTCAAAATAGCCCAAAAACCCCTCAGGGAGCCCAAAATCCCATCAAAATACCCCCAAAATCCGTCAGGGAGCCCAAAATCCCCTCAAAATGCCACCAAAAACCCCTCAGGGGGCCCAAAATCCGCTCAAAATAGCCCAAAAACCCCTCAGGGGGCCCAAAATCCCCTCAAAATACCCCCAAAATCCACCAGGGAGCCCAAAATCCCCTCAAAAGCTTCTCAAAATAGCCCAAAAACCCCTCAGGGAGCCCAAAATCCCATCAAAATACCCCCAAAATCCGTCAGGCAGCCCAAAATCCCCTCCAAATGCCCCCAAAAACCCCTCAGGGAGCCCAAAATCCCCTCAAAATCCCCTCAAAATACCCGAAAAACCCCTCAGGGAGCCCAAAATCCCCTCAAAATACCCCAAGAATCCCTCAGGGAGCCCAAAATCCCCTCAAAATGCCCCCAATATCCACCAGGGAGCCCAAAATCCCCTCAAAAGCTCCTCAAAATACCCTAAAATCCCTCAGGCAGCCCAAAATCCCCTCAAAATAGCCCAAAATCCCCTCAGGGAGCCCAAAATCCCCTCAAAAGCTTCTCAAAATAGCCCAAGAATCCCTCAGGGAGCCCAAAATCCCCTCAAAAGCTTCTCAAAATAGCCCAAAAACCCCTCAGGGAGCCCAAAATCCCCTCAAAATAACCCAAAATCCCGCAAAAATCCCCTCAGGGAGCCCAAAATCCCCTCAAAATAACCCCAGAATCCCTCAGGGAGCCCAAAATCCCCTCAAAACACCCCAAAAATCCCTCAGGGAGCCCAAAATCCCCTCAAAATAACCCAAAATCCCGCAAAAATCCCTCAGGGAGCCCAAAATCCCCTCAAAATAACCCAAAATCCCGCAAAAATCCCTCAGGGAGCCCAAAATCCCCTCAAAAGCTTCTCAAAATAGCCCAAGAATCCCTCAGGGAGCCCAACATCCCCTCAAAATAACCCAAAATCCCACAAAAATCCCCTCAGGGAGCCCAAAATCGCCTCAAAATACCTCCAAAATCCCTCAGGGAGCCCAAAATCCCCTCAAAATCTACTCAAAATAGCCCAAAAATCCCTCAGGGAGCCCAAAATCCCCTCAAAATACACCCAAAATCCCTCAGGGAGCCCAAAATCCCCTCAGAATAACCCAAAATCCCACAAAAACCCCTCAGGGAGCCCAAAATCCCCTCAAAATACCCCAAAATCCCCTCAGGGAGCCCAAAATCCCCTCAAAAGCTTCTCAAAATAGCCCAAAAATCCCTCAGGGAGCCCAAAATCCCCTCAAAATAAGCCAAAATCCCCAAAAAACCCTTCAGGGAGCCCAAAATCTACTCAAAATAGCCCAAAAACCCATCAGGGAGCCCAAAATCCCCTCAAAAGATCCTCAAAAGTGCCCAGAAATCCCTCAGACAACCCAAAATCCCCTCAAAATACCCTCAAAAGTGCCCGAAAACCACTCAGGGGGCCCCAAATCCCCTCAAAATAGCCCAAAAATCCCCTCAGGCAGCCCAAAATCCCCTCAAAATAGCCCAAAAACCCCTCAGGCAGCCCAAAATCCCCTCAAAATACCCCCAAAATCCACCAGGGAGCCCAAAATCCCCTCAAAAGCTTCTCAAAATAGCCCAAAAACCCCTCAGGGAGCCCAAAATCCCATCAAAATAACCCAAAATCCCGCAAAAATCCCCTCAGGGGGCCCAAAATCCCCTCCAAATGCCCCCAAAAACCCCTCAGGGAGCCCAAAATCCCCTCAAAATCCCCTCAAAATACCCGAAAAACCCCTCAGGGAGCCCAAAATCCCCTCAAAATACCCCAAAAACCCCTCAGGCAGCCCAAAATCCCCTCAAAATGCCCCCAATATCCACCAGGGAGCCCAAAATCCCCTCAAAAGCTCCTCAAAATACCCTAAAATCCCTCAGGCAGCCCAAAATCCCCTCAAAATAGCCCAAAATCCCCTCAGGGAGCCCAAAATCCCCTCAAAAGCTTCTCAAAATAGCCCAAAAATCCCTCAGGGAGCCCAAAATCCCCTCAAAATACCCCCAAAATCCCTCAGGGAGCCCAAAATCCCCTCAAAATAACCCAAAATCCCCTCAAAAACCCCTCAGGGAGCCCCAAATCCCCTCAAAATAGCCCAAAATCCCTCAGGGAGGCCAAAATCCTGTCAAAAGCTTCTTAAAATAGCCCAAAAACCCATCAGGGAGCCCAAAATCCCACCAAAAGATACTCAAAAGTGCCCAGAAATCCCTCAGGCAACCCGAAATCCCCTTAAAATAGCCCAAAAACCCATCAGGGAGCCCAAAATCCCACCAAAAGATACTCAAAAGTGCCCAGAAATCCCTCAGGCAACCCGAAATCCCCTCAAAATACCCTCAAAAGTTCCCGAAAACCACTCAGGGAGCCCCAAATCCCCTCAAAATACCGCAAAAATCCCCTCAGGGAGCCCAAAATCCCCTCAAAAGCTTCTCAAAATAGCCCAAGAATCCCTCAGGGAGCCCAAAATCCCCTCAAAAGCTTCTCAAAATAGCCCAAAAACCCCTCAGGGAGCCCAAAATCCCCTCAAAAGCTTCTGAAAGTAGCCCAAAAATCCCTCAGGGAGCCCAAAATCCCCTCAAAAGATACTCAAAAGTGCCCAGAAATCCCTCAGACAACCCAAAATCCCCTCAAAATACCCACAAAAGTGCCCGAAAACCACTCAGGGGGCCCCAAATCCCCTCAAAATAGCCGAAAAATCCCCTCAGGCAGCCCCAAATCCCCTCAAAATACCCCAAAAACCCCTCAGGCAGCCCAAAATCCCCTCAAAATGCCACCAAAAACCCCTCAGGGGGCCCAAAATCCCCTCAAAATAGCCCAAGAATCCCTCAGGGAGCCCAAATCCCCTCAAAATACCTCCAAAATCCCTCAGGGAGCCCAAAATCCCCTCAAAAGCTTCTCAAAATAGCCCAGGAATCCCTCAGGGAGCCCAAAATCCCCTCAAAATAACCCAAAATCCCGCAAAAATCCCTTCAGGGGGCCCAAAATCCCCTCAAAATGCCCCCAAAAACCCCTCAGGCAGCCCAAAATCCCCTCAAAATGCCCCCAAAAACCCCTTAGGGGGCCCAAAATCCCCTCAAAATACCCCCAAAATCCACCAGGGAGCCCAAAATCCCCTCAAAAGCTTCTCAAAATAGCCCAAAAACCCCTCAGGGAGGCCAAAATCCCATCAAAATACCCCCAAAATCCGTCAGGGAGCCCAAAATCCCCTCAAAATGCCACCAAAAACCCCTCAGGGGGCCCAAAATCCGCTCAAAATAGCCCAAAAACCCCTCAGGGGGCCCAAAATCCCCTCAAAATACCCCCAAAATCCACCAGGGAGCCCAAAATCCCCTCAAAAGCTTCTCAAAATAGCCCAAAAACCCCTCAGGGAGCCCAAAATCCCATCAAAATACCCCCAAAATCCGTCAGGCAGCCCAAAATCCCCTCCAAATGCCCCCAAAAACCCCTCAGGGAGCCCAAAATCCCCTCAAAATCCCCTCAAAATACCCGAAAAACCCCTCAGGGAGCCCAAAATCCCCTCAAAATACCCCAAAAACCCCTCAGGCAGCCCAAAATCCCCTCAAAATGCCCCCAATATCCACCAGGGAGCCCAAAATCCCCTCAAAAGCTCCTCAAAATACCCTAAAATCCCTCAGGCAGCCCAAAATCCCCTCAAAATAGCCCAAAATCCCCTCAGGGAGCCCAAAATCCCCTCAAAAGCTTCTCAAAATAGCCCAAGAATCCCTCAGGGAGCCCAAAATCCCCTCAAAAGCTTCTCAAAATAGCCCAAAAACCCCTCAGGGAGCCCAAAATCCCCTCAAAATAACCCAAAATCCCGCAAAAATCCCCTCAGGGAGCCCAAAATCCCCTCAAAATAACCCCAGAATCCCTCAGGGAGCCCAAAATCCCCTCAAAACACCCCAAAAATCCCTCAGGGAGCCCAAAATCCCCTCAAAATAACCCAAAATCCCGCAAAAATCCCTCAGGGAGCCCAAAATCCCCTCAAAATAACCCAAAATCCCCTCAGGGAGCCCAAAATCCCCTCAAAAGCTTCTCAAAATAGCCCAAGAATCCCTCAGGGAGCCCAACATCCCCTCAAAATAACCCAAAATCCCACAAAAATCCCCTCAGGGAGCCCAAAATCACCTCAAAATACCTCCAAAATCCCTCAGGGAGCCCAAAATCCCCTCAAAAGCTACTCAAAATAGCCCAAAAATCCCTCAGGGAGCCCAAAATCCCCTCAAAATACACCCAAAATCCCTCAGGGAGCCCAAAATCCCCTCAGAATAACCCAAAATCCCACAAAAACCCCTCAGGGAGCCCAAAATCCCCTCAAAATACCCCAAAATCCCCTCAGGGAGCCCAAAATCCCCTCAAAAGCTTCTCAAAATAGCCCAAAAATCCCTCAGGGAGCCCAAAATCCCCTCAAAATAAGCCAAAATCCCCAAAAAACCCTTCAGGGAGCCCAAAATCTACTCAAAATAGCCCAAAAACCCCTCAGGGAGCCCAAAATCCCCTCAAAAGATACTCAAAAGTGCCCAGAAATCCCTCAGACAACCCAAAATCCCCTCAAAATACCCTCAAAAGTGCCCGAAAACCACTCAGGGGGCCCCAAATCCCCTCAAAATAGCCCAAAAATCCCTTCAGGCAGCCCAAAATCCCCTCAAAATAGCCCAAAAACCCCTCAGGCAGCCCAAAATCCCCTCAAAATACCCCCAAAATCCACCAGGGAGCCCAAAATCCCCTCAAAAGCTTCTCAAAATAGCCCAAAAACCCCTCAGGGAGCCCAAAATCCCATCAAAATACCCCCAAAATCCGTCAGGCAGCCCAAAATCCCCTCCAAATGCCCCCAAAAACCCCTCAGGGAGCCCAAAATCCCCTCAAAATCCCCTCAAAATACCCGAAAAACCCCTCAGGGAGCCCAAAATCCCCTCAAAATACCCCAAAAACCCCTCAGGCAGCCCAAAATCCCCTCAAAATGCCCCCAATATCCACCAGGGAGCCCAAAATCCCCTCAAAAGCTCCTCAAAATACCCTAAAATCCCTCAGGCAGCCCAAAATCCCCTCAAAATAGCCCAAAATCCCCTCAGGGAGCCCAAAATCCCCTCAAAAGCTTCTCAAAATAGCCCAAGAATCCCTCAGGGAGCCCAAAATCCCCTCAAAAGCTTCTCAAAATAGCCCAAAAACCCCTCAGGGAGCCCAAAATCCCCTCAAAATAACCCAAAATCCCGCAAAAATCCCCTCAGGGAGCCCAAAATCCCCTCAAAATAACCCCAGAATCCCTCAGGGAGCCCAAAATCCCCTCAAAACACCCCAAAAATCCCTCAGGGAGCCCAAAATCCCCTCAAAATAACCCAAAATCCCCTCAGGGAGCCCAAAATCCCCTCAAAAGCTTCTCAAAATAGCCCAAGAATCCCTCAGGGAGCCCAACATCCCCTCAAAATAACCCAAAATCCCACAAAAATCCCCTCAGGGAGCCCAAAATCGCCTCAAAATACCTCCAAAATCCCTCAGGGAGCCCAAAATCCCCTCAAAAGCTACTCAAAATAGCCCAAAAATCCCTCAGGGAGCACAAAATCCCCTCAAAATACACCCAAAATCCCTCAGGGAGCCCAAAATCCCCTCAGAATAACCCAAAATCCCACAAAAACCCCTCAGGGAGCCCAAAATCCCCTCAAAATACCCCAAAATCCCCTCAGGGAGCCCAAAATCCCCTCAAAAGCTTCTCAAAATAGCCCAAAAATCCCTCAGGGAGCCCAAAATCCCCTCAAAATAAGCCAAAATCCCCAAAAAACCCTTCAGGGAGCCCAAAATCTACTCAAAATAGCCCAAAAACCCATCAGGGAGCCCAAAATCCCCTCAAAAGATACTCAAAAGTGCCCAGAAATCCCTCAGACAACCCAAAATCCCCTCAAAATACCCTCAAAAGTGCCCGAAAACCACTCAGGGGGCCCCAAATCCCCTCAAAATAGCCCAAAAATCCCCTCAGGCAGCCCAAAATCCCCTCAAAATAGCCCAAAAACCCCTCAGGCAGCCCAAAATCCCCTCAAAATGCCCCCAAAAACCCCTCAGGGAGCCCAAAATCCCCTCAAAATACCCTAAAATCCCTCAGGCAGCCCAAAATCCCCTCAAAAGCTTCTCAAAATAGCCCAAAAATCCCTCAGGGAGCCCAAAATGCCATCAAAATACCCCCAAAATCCGTCAGGCAGCCCAAAATCCCCTCAAAATGCCCCCAAAAACCCCTCAGGGGGCCCAAAATCCCCTCAAAATAGCCCAAAAACCCCTCAGGGAGCCCAAAATCCCGTCAAAATAGCCCAAAATCCCCTCAGGGAGCCCAAAATCCCCTCAAAATACCCCAAAAACCCCTCAGGCAGCCCAAAATACCCTCAAAATGCCCCCAATATCCACCAGGGAGCCCAAAATCCCCTCAAAAGCTCCTCAAAATACCCTAAAATCCCTCAGGCAGCCCAAAATCCCCTCAAAATAGCCCAAAATCCCCTCAGGGAGCCCAAAATCCCCTCAAAAGCTTCTCAAAATAGCCCAAAAATCCCTCAGGGAGCCCAAAATCCCCTCAAAATAACCCAAAATCCCACAAAAACCCCTCAGGGAGACCCAAATCCCCTCAAAATAACCCAAAATCCCACAAAAATCCCCTCAGGGAGCGCAAAATTCCCTCAAAATAACCCCAGAATCCCTCAGGGAGCCCAAAATCCCCTCAAAATAACCCAAAACCCCTCAGGGAGGCCAAAATCCCCTCAAAATACCCCCAAAATCCCTCAGGGAGCCCAAAATCCTCTCAAAATAACCCAAAATCCTGCAAAAATCCCTCAGGGAGCCCAAAATCCCCTCAAAAGCTTCTCAAAATAGCCCCAAAACCCCTCAGGGAGCCCAAAATCCCCTCAAAATAACCCCAGAATCCCTCAGGGAGCCCAAAATCCCCTCAAAATCCCGCATAAATCCCCTCAGGGAGCCCAAAATCCCCTCAAAATAACCCCAAAATCCCGCAAAAATCCCCTCAGGCAGCCCAAAATCCCCTCAAAATACCACAAAATCCCCTCAGGCAGCCCAAAATCCCGTCAAAATAGCCCAAAATTCCCTCAGGGAGCCCAAAATCCCCTCAAAAGATACTCAAAAGTGCCCAGAAATCCCTCAGACAACCCAAAATCCCCTCAAAATACCCACAAAAGTGCCCGAAAACCACTCAGGGGGCCCCAAATCCCCTCAAAATAGCCGAAAAATCCCCTCAGGCAACCCCAAATCCCCTCAAAATACCCCAAAAACCCCTCAGGCAGCCCAAAATCCCCTCAAAATGCCCCCAAAAACCCCTCAGGGGGCCCAAAATCCCCTCAAAATAGCCCAAGAATCCCTCAGGGAGCCCAAATCCCCTCAAAATACCTCCAAAATCCCTCAGGGAGCCCAAAATCCCCTCAAAAGCTTCTCAAAATAGCCCAGGAATCCCTCAGGGAGCCCAAAATCCCCTCAAAATAACCCAAAATCCCGCAAAAATCCCTTCAGGGGGCCCAAAATCCCCTCAAAATGCCCCCAAAAACCCCTCAGGCAGCCCAAAATCCCCTCAAAATGCCCCCAAAAACCCCTTAGGGGGCCCAAAATCCCCTCAAAATACCCCCAAAATCCACCAGGGAGCCCAAAATCCCCTCAAAAGCTTCTCAAAATAGCCCAAAAACCCCTCAGGGAGCCCAAAATCCCATCAAAATACCCCCAAAATCCGTCAGGCAGCCCAAAATCCCCTCCAAATGCCCCCAAAAACCCCTCAGGGAGCCCAAAATCCCCTCAAAATCCCCTCAAAATACCCGAAAAACCCCTCAGGGAGCCCAAAATCCCCTCAAAATACCCCAAAAACCCCTCAGGCAGCCCAAAATCCCCTCAAAATGCCCCCAATATCCACCAGGGAGCCCAAAATCCCCTCAAAAGCTCCTCAAAATACCCTAAAATCCCTCAGGCAGCCCAAAATCCCCTCAAAATAGCCCAAAATCCCCTCAGGGAGCCCAAAATCCCCTCAAAAGCTTCTCAAAATAGCCCAAGAATCCCTCAGGGAGCCCAAAATCCCCTCAAAAGCTTCTCAAAATAGCCCAAAAACCCCTCAGGGAGCCCAAAATCCCCTCAAAATAACCCAAAATCCCGCAAAAATCCCCTCAGGGAGCCCAAAATCCCCTCAAAATAACCCCAGAATCCCTCAGGGAGCCCAAAATCCCCTCAAAACACCCCAAAAATCCCTCAGGGAGCCCAAAATCCCCTCAAAATAACCCAAAATCCCGCAAAAATCCCTCAGGGAGCCCAAAATCCCCTCAAAATAACCCAAAATCCCCTCAGGGAGCCCAAAATCCCCTCAAAAGCTTCTCAAAATAGCCCAAGAATCCCTCAGGGAGCCCAACATCCCCTCAAAATAACCCAAAATCCCACAAAAATCCCCTCAGGGAGCCCAAAATCGCCTCAAAATACCTCCAAAATCCCTCAGGGAGCCCAAAATCCCCTCAAAAGCTACTCAAAATAGCCCAAAAATCCCTCAGGGAGCCCAAAATCCCCTCAAAATACACCCAAAATCCCTCAGGGAGCCCAAAATCCCCTCAGAATAACCCAAAATCCCACAAAAACCCCTCAGGGAGCCCAAAATCCCCTCAAAATACCCCAAAATCCCCTCAGGGAGCCCAAAATCCCCTCAAAAGCTTCTCAAAATAGCCCAAAAATCCCTCAGGGAGCCCAAAATCCCCTCAAAATAACCCAAAATCCCCAAAAAACCCTTCAGGGAGCCCAAAATCTACTCAAAATAGCCCAAAAACCCCTCAGGGAGCCCAAAATCCCCTCAAAAGATACTCAAAAGTGCCCAGAAATCCCTCAGACAACCCAAAATCCCCTCAAAATACCCTCAAAAGTGCCCGAAAACCACTCAGGGGGCCCCAAATCCCCTCAAAATAGCCCAAAAATCCCCTCAGGCAGCCCAAAATCCCCTCAAAATAGCCCAAAAACCCCTCAGGCAGCCCAAAATCCCCTCAAAATACCCCCAAAATCCACCAGGGAGCCCAAAATCCCCTCAAAAGCTTCTCAAAATAGCCCAAAAACCCCTCAGGGAGCCCAAAATCCCATCAAAATACCCCCAAAATCCGTCAGGCAGCCCAAAATCCCCTCCAAATGCCCCCAAAAACCCCTCAGGGAGCCCAAAATCCCCTCAAAATCCCCTCAAAATACCCGAAAAACCCCTCAGGGAGCCCAAAATCCCCTCAAAATACCCCAAAAACCCCTCAGGCAGCCCAAAATCCCCTCAAAATGCCCCCAATATCCACCAGGGAGCCCAAAATCCCCTCAAAAGCTCCTCAAAATACCCTAAAATCCCTCAGGCAGCCCAAAATCCCCTCAAAATAGCCCAAAATCCCCTCAGGGAGCCCAAAATCCCCTCAAAAGCTTCTCAAAATAGCCCAAGAATCCCTCAGGGAGCCCAAAATCCCCTCAAAAGCTTCTCAAAATAGCCCAAAAACCCCTCAGGGAGCCCAAAATCCCCTCAAAATAACCCAAAATCCCGCAAAAATCCCCTCAGGGAGCCCAAAATCCCCTCAAAATAACCCCAGAATCCCTCAGGGAGCCCAAAATCCCCTCAAAACACCCCAAAAATCCCTCAGGGAGCCCAAAATCCCCTCAAAATAACCCAAAATCCCGCAAAAATCCCTCAGGGAGCCCAAAATCCCCTCAAAATAACCCAAAATCCCCTCAGGGAGCCCAAAATCCCCTCAAAAGCTTCTCAAAATAGCCCAAGAATCCCTCAGGGAGCCCAACATCCCCTCAAAATAACCCAAAATCCCACAAAAATCCCCTCAGGGAGCCCAAAATCGCCTCAAAATACCTCCAAAATCCCTCAGGGAGCCCAAAATCCCCTCAAAAGCTACTCAAAATAGCCCAAAAATCCCTCAGGGAGCCCAAAATCCCCTCAAAATACCCCAAAATCCCCTCAGGGAGCCCAAAATCCCCTCAAAAGCTTCTCAAAATAGCCCAAAAATCCCTCAGGGAGCCCAAAATCCCCTCAAAATAAGCCAAAATCCCCAAAAAACCCTTCAAGGAGCCCAAAATCTACTCAAAATAGCCCAAAAACCCATCAGGGAGCCCAAAATCCCCTCAAAATAGCCCAAAAACCCCTCAGGCAGCCCAAAATCCCCTCAAAATACCCCCAAAATCCACCAGGGAGCCCAAAATCCCCTCAAAAGCTTCTCAAAATAGCCCAAAAACCCCTCAGGGAGCCCAAAATCCCATCAAAATACCCCCAAAATCCGTCAGGCAGCCCAAAATCCCCTCCAAATGCCCCCAAAAACCCCTCAGGGAGCCCAAAATCCCCTCAAAATCCCCTCAAAATACCCGAAAAACCCCTCAGGGAGCCCAAAATCCCCTCAAAATACCCCAAAAACCCCTCAGGCAGCCCAAAATCCCCTCAAAATGCCCCCAATATCCACCAGGGAGCCCAAAATCCCCTCAAAAGCTCCTCAAAATACCCTAAAATCCCTCAGGCAGCCCAAAATCCCCTCAAAATAGCCCAAAATCCCCTCAGGGAGCCCAAAATCCCCTCAAAAGCTTCTCAAAATAGCCCAAGAATCCCTCAGGGAGCCCAAAATCCCCTCAAAAGCTTCTCAAAATAGCCCAAAAACCCCTCAGGGAGCCCAAAATCCCCTCAAAATAACCCAAAATCCCGCAAAAATCCCCTCAGGGAGCCCAAAATCCCCTCAAAATAACCCCAGAATCCCTCAGGGAGCCCAAAATCCCCTCAAAACACCCCAAAAATCCCTCAGGGAGCCCAAAATCCCCTCAAAATAACCCAAAATCCCGCAAAAATCCCTCAGGGAGCCCAAAATCCCCTCAAAATAACCCAAAATCCCCTCAGGGAGCCCAAAATCCCCTCAAAAGCTTCTCAAAATAGCCCAAGAATCCCTCAGGGAGCCCAACATCCCCTCAAAATAACCCAAAATCCCACAAAAATCCCCTCAGGGAGCCCAAAATCGCCTCAAAATACCTCCAAAATCCCTCAGGGAGCCCAAAATCCCCTCAAAAGCTACTCAAAATAGCCCAAAAATCCCTCAGGGAGCACAAAATCCCCTCAAAATACACCCAAAATCCCTCAGGGAGCCCAAAATCCCCTCAGAATAACCCAAAATCCCACAAAAACCCCTCAGGGAGCCCAAAATCCCCTCAAAATACCCCAAAATCCCCTCAGGGAGCCCAAAATCCCCTCAAAAGCTTCTCAAAATAGCCCAAAAATCCCTCAGGGAGCCCAAAATCCCCTCAAAATAAGCCAAAATCCCCAAAAAACCCTTCAAGGAGCCCAAAATCTACTCAAAATAGCCCAAAAACCCATCAGGGAGCCCAAAATCCCCACAAAAGATACTCAAAAGTGCCCAGAAATCCCTCAGACAACCCAAAATCCCCTCAAAATACCCTCAAAAGTGCCCGAAAACCACTCAGGGGGCCCCAAATCCCCTCAAAATAGCCCAAAAATCCCCTCAGGCAGCCCAAAATCCCCTCAAAATAGCCCAAAAACCCCTCAGGCAGCCCAAAATCCCCTCAAAATGCCCCCAAAAACCCCTCAGGGAGCCCAAAATCCCCTCAAAATACCCTAAAATCCCTCAGGCAGCCCAAAATCCCCTCAAAAGCTTCTCAAAATAGCCCAAAAATCCCTCAGGGAGCCCAAAATGCCATCAAAATACCCCCAAAATCCGTCAGGCAGCCCAAAATCCCCTCAAAATGCCCCCAAAAACCCCTCAGGGGGCCCAAAATCCCCTCAAAATAGCCCAAAAACCCCTCAGGGAGCCCAAAATCCCCTCAAAATAGCCCAAAATCCCCTCAGGGAGCCCAAAATCCCCTCAAAATACCCCAAAAACCCCTCAGGCAGCCCAAAATACCCTCAAAATGCCCCCAATATCCACCAGGGAGCCCAAAATCCCCTCAAAAGCTCCTCAAAATACCCTAAAATCCCTCAGGCAGCCCAAAATACCCTCAAAATAGCCCAAAATCCCCTCAGGGAGCCCAAAATCCCCTCAAAAGCTTCTCAAAATAGCCCAAAAATCCCTCAGGGAGCCCAAAATCCCCTCAAAATAACCCAAAATCCCACAAAAACCCCTCAGGGAGACCCAAATCCCCTCAAAATAACCCAAAATCCCACAAAAATCCCCTCAGGGAGCGCAAAATTCCCTCAAAATAACCCCAGAATCCCTCAGGGAGCCCAAAATCCCCTCAAAATAACCCAAAACCCCTCAGGGAGGCCAAAATCCCCTCAAAATACCCCCAAAATCCCCCAGGGAGCCCAAAATCCTCTCAAAATAACCCAAAATCCTGCAAAAATCCCTCAGGGAGCCCAAAATCCCCTCAAAAGCTTCTCAAAATAGCCCCAAAACCCCTCAGGGAGCCCAAAATCCCCTCAAAATAACCCCAGAATCCCTCAGGGAGCCCAAAATCCCCTCAAAATCCCGCATAAATCCCCTCAGGGAGCCCAAAATCCCCTCAAAATAACCCCAAAATCCCGCAAAAATCCCCTCAGGCAGCCCAAAATCCCCTCAAAATACCACAAAATCCCCTCAGGCAGCCCAAAATCCCGTCAAAATAGCCCAAAATTCCATCAGGGAGCCCAAAATCCCCTCAAAATACCCCAAAAACCCCTCAGGCAGCCCAAAATCCCCTCCAAATGCCCCCAAAAATCCCTCAGGGAGCCCAAAATCCCCTCAAAATCCTTTCAAAATAGCCCAAAATTCCCTCAGGGAGCCCAAAATCCCCTCAAAAGATACTCAAAAGTGCCCAGAAATCCCTCAGACAACCCAAAATCCCCTCAAAATACCCACAAAAGTGCCCGAAAACCACTCAGGGGGCCCCAAATCCCCTCAAAATAGCCCAAAAACCCCTCAGGCAGCCCAAAATCCCCTCAAAATGCCCCCAAAAACCCCTCAGGGGGCCCAAAATCCACTCAAAATAGCCCAAGAATCCCTCAGGGAGCCCAAATCCCCTCAAAATACCTCCAAAATCCCTCAGGGAGCCCAAAATCCCCTCAAAAGCTTCTCAAAATAGCCCAGGAATCCCTCAGGGAGCCCAAAATCCCCTCAAAATAACCCAAAATCCCGCAAAAATCCCTTCAGGGGGCCCAAAATCCCCTCAAAATGCCCCCAAAAACCCCTCAGGCAGCCCAAAATCCCCTCAAAATGCCCCCAAAAACCCCTCAGGGGGCCCAAAATCCCCTCAAAATACCCCCAAAATCCACCAGGGAGCCCAAAATCCCCTCAAAAGCTTCTCAAAATAGCCCAAAAACCCCTCAGGGAGCCCAAAATCCCATCAAAATACCCCCAAAATCCGTCAGGGAGCCCAAAATCCCCTCAAAATGCCACCAAAAACCCCTCAGGGGGCCCAAAATCCGCTCAAAATAGCCCAAAAACCCCTCAGGGGGCCCAAAATCCCCTCAAAATACCCCCAAAATCCACCAGGGAGCCCAAAATCCCCTCAAAAGCTTCTCAAAATAGCCCAAAAACCCCTCAGGGAGCCCAAAATCCCATCAAAATACCCCCAAAATCCGTCAGGCAGCCCAAAATCCCCTCCAAATGCCCCCAAAAACCCCTCAGGGAGCCCAAAATCCCCTCAAAATCCCCTCAAAATACCCGAAAAACCCCTCAGGGAGCCCAAAATCCCCTCAAAATACCCCAAGAATCCCTCAGGGAGCCCAAAATCCCCTCAAAATGCCCCCAATATCCACCAGGGAGCCCAAAATCCCCTCAAAAGCTCCTCAAAATACCCTAAAATCCCTCAGGCAGCCCAAAATCCCCTCAAAATAGCCCAAAATCCCCTCAGGGAGCCCAAAATCCCCTCAAAAGCTTCTCAAAATAGCCCAAGAATCCCTCAGGGAGCCCAAAATCCCCTCAAAAGCTTCTCAAAATAGCCCAAAAACCCCTCAGGGAGCCCAAAATCCCCTCAAAATAACCCAAAATCCCGCAAAAATCCCCTCAGGGAGCCCAAAATCCCCTCAAAATAACCCCAGAATCCCTCAGGGAGCCCAAAATCCCCTCAAAACACCCCAAAAATCCCTCAGGGAGCCCAAAATCCCCTCAAAATAACCCAAAATCCCGCAAAAATCCCTCAGGGAGCCCAAAATCCCCTCAAAATAACCCAAAATCCCGCAAAAATCCCTCAGGGAGCCCAAAATCCCCTCAAAAGCTTCTCAAAATAGCCCAAGAATCCCTCAGGGAGCCCAACATCCCCTCAAAATAACCCAAAATCCCACAAAAATCCCCTCAGGGAGCCCAAAATCGCCTCAAAATACCTCCAAAATCCCTCAGGGAGCCCAAAATCCCCTCAAAATCTACTCAAAATAGCCCAAAAATCCCTCAGGGAGCCCAAAATCCCCTCAAAATACCCCAAAATCCCTTAGGGAGCCCAAAATCCCCTCAGAATAACCCAAAATCCCACAAAAACCCTCAGGGAGCCCAAAATCCAGTCAAAATACCCCAAAAACCCCTCAGGGAGCCCAAAATCCCCTCAAAAGCTTCTCAAAAATAGCCCAAAAATCCCTCAGGGAGCGCAAAATCCCTTCAAAATAAGCCAAAATCCCCAAAAAACCCTTCAGGGAGCCAAAATTTCCCACTCAAATAGCCAAAAACCCATCAGGGAGCCCAAAATCCCCTCAAAAGATACTCAAAAGTGCCCAGAAATCCCTCAGACAACCCAAAATCCCCTCAAATACCCTCAAAAGTGCCCGAAAACCACTCAGGGGGCCCCAAATCCCCTCAAAATAGCCCAAAAATCCCCTCAGGCAGCCCAAAATCCCCTCAAAATAGCCCAAAAACCCCTCAGGCAGCCCAAAATCCCCTCAAAATACCCCAAAATCCACCAGGGAGCCCAAAATCCCCTCAAAAGCTTCTCAAAATAGCCCAAAAACCCCTCAGGGAGCCCAAAATCCCATCAAAATACCCCCAAAATCCGTCAGGCAGCCCAAAATCCCCTCCAAATGCCCCAAAAACCCCTCAGGGAGCCCAAAATCCCCTCAAAATCCCCTCAAAATACCCGAAAAACCCCTCAGGGAGCCCAAAATCCCCTCAAAATACCCCAAAAACCCCTCAGGCAGCCCAAAATCCCCTCAAAATGCCCCCAATATCCACCAGGGAGCCCAAAATCCCCTCAAAAGCTCCTCAAAATACCCTAAAATCCCTCAGGCAGCCCAAAATCCCTCAAAATAGCCCAAAATCCCCTCAGGGAGCCCAAAATCCCCTCAAAAGCTTCTCAAAATAGCCCAAGAATCCCTCAGGGAGCCCAAAATCCCCTCAAAAGCTTCTCAAAATAGCCCAAAAACCCCTCAGGGAGCCCAAAATCCCCTCAAAATAACCCAAAATCCCGCAAAAATCCCCTCAGGGAGCCCAAAATCCCCTCAAAATAACCCCAGAATCCCTCAGGGAGCCCAAAATCCCCTCAAAACACCCCAAAAATCCCTCAGGGAGCCCAAAATCCCCTCAAAATAACCCAAAATCCCGCAAAAATCCCTCAGGGAGCCCAAAATCCCCTCAAAATAACCCAAAATCCCCTCAGGGAGCCCAAAATCCCCTCAAAAGCTTCTCAAAATAGCCCAAGAATCCCTCAGGAGCCCAACATCCCCTCAAAATAACCCAAAATCCCACAAAAATCCCCTCAGGGAGCCCAAAATCCCGTCAAAATACCTCCAAAATCCCTCAGGGAGCCCAAAATCCCCTCAAAAGCTACTCAAAATAGCCCAAAAATCCTCAGGGAGCACAAAATCCCCTCAAAATACACCCAAAATCCCTCAGGGAGCCCAAAATCCCCTCAGAATAACCCAAAATCCCACAAAAACCCTCAGGGAGCCCAAAATCCCCTCAAAAGCTTCTCAAAATAGCCCAAAAATCCCTCAGGGAGCCCAAAATCCCCTCAAAATAAGCCAAAATCCCAAAAAAACCCTTCAGGGAGCCCAAAATCTACTCAAAATAGCCCAAAAACCCATCAGGGAGCCCAAATCCCTCAAAATGCCCCCAAAAACCCCTCAGGGGGCCCAAAATCCCTTCAAAATACCCCCAAAATCCACCAGGGAGCCCAAAATCCCCTCAAAACACCCCAAAAATCCCCTCAGGGAGCCCAAAATCCCCTCAAAAGCTTCTCAAAATAGCCCAAAAATCCCTCAGGGAGCCCAAAATCCCCTCAAAATAAGCCAAAATCCCAAAAAAACCCTTCAGGGAGCCCAAAATCTACTCAAAATAGCCCAAAAACCCATCAGGGAGCCCAAAATCCCCTCAAAAGCTTCTCAAAATAGCCCAGGAATCCCTCAGGCAGCCCAAAATCGCCTCAAAATAGCCCAAAATCCCCTCAGGGAGCCCAAAATCCCCTCAAAAGCTTCTCAAAATAGCCCAAGAATCCCTCAGGGAGCCCAAAATCCCCTCAAAAGCTTCTCAAAATAGCCCAAAAACCCCTCAGGGAGCCCAAAATCCCCTCAAAATAACCCAAAATCCCGCAAAAATCCCCTCAGGGAGCCCAAAATCCCCTCAAAATAACCCCAGAATCCCCTCAGGGAGCCCAAAATCCCCTCAAAACACCCCAAAAATCCCTCAGGGAGCCCAAAATCCCCTCAAAATAACCCCAAAATCCCGCAAAAATCCCTCAGGGAGCCCAAAATCCCCTCAAAATAACCCAAAATCCCCTCAGGGAGCCCAAAATCCCCTCAAAAGCTTCTCAAAATAGCCCAAGAATCCCTCAGGGAGCCCAACATCCCCTCAAATAACCCAAAATCCCACAAAAATCCCCTCAGGGAGCCCAAAATCGCCTCAAAATACCTCCAAAATCCCTCAGGGAGCCCAAAATCCCTCAAAAGCTACTCAAAATAGCCCAAAAATCCCTCAGGGAGCACAAAATCCCCTCAAAATACACCCAAAATCCCTCAGGGAGCCCAAAATCCCCTCAGAATAACCCAAAATCCCACAAAAACCCCTCAGGGAGCCCAAAATCCCCTCAAAATACCCCAAAATCCCCTCAGGGAGCCCAAAATCCCCTCAAAAGCTTCTCAAAATAGCCCAAAAATCCCTCAGGGAGCCCAAAATCCCCTCAAAATAAGCCAAAATCCCCAAAAAACCCTTCAAGGAGCCCAAAATCTACTCAAAATAGCCCAAAAACCCATCAGGGAGCCCAAAATCCGCTCAAAATAGCCCAAAAACCCCTCAGGCAGCCCAAAATCCCCTCAAAATACCCCCAAAATCCACCAGGGAGCCCAAAATCCCCTCAAAAGCTTCTCAAATAGCCCAAAAACCCCTCAGGGAGCCCAAAATCCCATCAAAATACCCCCAAAATCCGTCAGGCAGCCCAAAATCCCCTCCAAATGCCCCCAAAAACCCCTCAGGGAGCCCAAAATCCCCTCAAAATCCCCTCAAAATACCCGAAAAACCCCTCAGGGAGCCCCAAAATCCCCTCAAAATACCCCAAAAACCCCTCAGGCAGCCCAAAATCCCCTCAAAATGCCCCAATATCCACCAGGGAGCCCAAAATCCCCTCAAAAGCTCCTCAAAATACCCTAAAATCCCTCAGGCAGCCCAAAATCCCCTCAAAATAGCCCAAAATCCCCTCAGGGAGCCCAAAATCCCCTCAAAAGCTTCTCAAAATAGCCCAAGAATCCCTCAGGGAGCCCAAAATCCCCTCAAAAGCTTCTCAAAATAGCCCAAAAACCCCTCAGGGAGCCCAAAATC
>NW_026990122.1:0-30347 GCF_036417665.1 Passer domesticus | reverse complement strand
TGCATTTTTCCTCCCAAAAAAATCCAATTTTTTTACCAAAAATTGGCATTTTTTTCCTAAAAATTTTAGTTATCCTCCCCAAAACCCACTTGGGAATTCAAAAATTTTCCTGAAAATAAAAAACTAAGATTTTTTACCCTAAAAATCGTAATTTTTGGCAAAAAAATCAATTTTTTTGCAAAAAAGGTGAATTTTTTGGCCAAAAAAATCAGATTTTTTTACCAAAATTTGCCTTTTATCACCATCAACGTTCATTTGGGGACACCAAAAATATTTTGGGAACCTTAAGATTTGCCTGGGAATCCCAAAAATTACTTTTTTCCCCCCAAAAATCCCTTTTTATAAAAAAAAATTGATTTTTTTACTGACGAAACCCCGCCCACTCTCTGTAAGCCCCACCCACTGTCCCTAAGCCCCTCCCACTCCACCTGAAGCCCCACCCATTCCCTCTAAACCACGCCCACTCCTTAGAAACACATTCACAGTAAGCCACACCCACTTTCATTAAAGCCCCGCCCACTCCTAAGCCCCGCCCACTTCCTTTAACCCCCACCGTTTACTCTAAGCCACACCCACTCTAAGCCACACCTACTTCCTCTAAGCCACACCCACTACCTCTAAGCCACGCCCACTCCTTTTAAGGCATGTGTGTTATAAGCCACACCCACTCTTCTAAGCCCCACCCCTTTCTTTAAAGCCACACCTCATCTAAGCCCCGCCCCTTCACTCTAAACCCCACCCACTCATTTCAAGCCCCACCCACTCCTTATAAGCCCCGCCCGTTCACTCTAAGCCCCACCCACTTTTAAAGCCCTACTCATTTACTGCAAGCCACGCCCACCGATTCTAAGCCACGCCCCTTACCCCAAGCCACACCCACTCCTTTTAAAGCCCTGCTTATTCCCTTTAAGCCACACCCCTTTCTCTAAGCCACACCCACTTTTCCTAAGCCACACCCACTCTATAAGCCACACCCCTTCGCCTAAGCCCCACCCACTGCCCTAAGCCCCACCCACTTCCTCTAAGCAATTAAGCCCCACCCATTTAATTTAAGCCCCGCCCACTCATCCTAACCCTTACTGACAGTCAGCCCCGCCCACACCCTCTAAGCCCCGCCCACTCCCTCTTAGCTCCACCCACTTGCTCCAAACCCCGCCCACTTCTCACCTCCCAGTCCCAAACCAGAACAAACCAGTACAAACCAGTAACCCCAAATCCCAATTTGTAGCCATTTTTCGTCCATTTTTAACCCTTTAACTCCCTCCCAGCACCCCCAAACCCCCTCCCAGTTCATCCCAGTACCCTCCCAGTCCACACCAGTAACCCCAAACCCTCTCCCAGTCCAAACCAGTAACCCCCAGTCCCAAACCAGTACAAATCAGTACAAACCAGTAACCCCAAATCCCCATTTCCCCACATTTTTTCCCATATTTCCCCCATTTTTAACCCTTTTATTCCCATTTCCCCCCCTCCCAGTCCCTCCCAGTTTGTCCCAGTCCAAACCAGTAACCCCAAACCCCAAACCAGTACAAACCAGTCCAAACCAGTACAAACCAGTAACCCCAAATCCCCATTTCCCCCCATTTTCCCCATATTTCCCCCATTTTTAACCCTTCTATTCCCATTTTCCCCCCTCCCAGTCCCCTCCCCGTCATCACCAGTGCCCCCAAACCCCCTCCCAGTGCAAACCAGTACAAACCAGTAACCCCAAACCCCAAACCAGTAACTCCAAATCCCCATTTCCCCCATTTTTTCCCATTTTTTAACCCTTTTATTCCCATTTTAACTTTTTTATTGCCATTTTCCCCCCCTCCCAGTTCCCTCCCAGTCCCTCCCAGTCCACACCAGTGCCCCCAGACCCCAAACCAGTACAAACCAGTACAAACCAGTACAAACCAGTACAAACCAGTAACGCCAAATCTACATTTCTCCCATTTTTAACCCTTTTTTCCCTTTTTTTCAGCATTTTTAACCCTTTAACTCCCTCCCACCACCCCCAAATCCTCTCCCAGTCCCTCCCAGTCCCCTCCCAGTCCACACCAGTGACCCCAAACCCCAAACCAGTACAAACCAGTACAAGCCAGTACAAACCAGTACAAACCAGTAACCCCAAATCCCCATTTTCGCCCATTTTCCCCCCATTTTTAACCCTTTATTCCCATTTTCTCCTCTCCCAGTCCCTCCCAGTGCCCTCCCAGTCCAAACCAGTAACCCCAAACCCCAAACCAGTCCAAACCAGTATAAACCAGTAACCCCAAATCCCTATTTCCTTCCATTTTCCCCCATTTTTAACCCTTTAACTCCCTCCCACCACCGCCAAACCCCCCTCCCAGTCCCTCCCAGTCCCTCCCAGTCCAAACGAGTGCCCCCAAACCCCCTCCCAGTTCAAACCAGTACAAACCAGTAACCCCAAACCCCAAACCAGTACAAACCAGTAACCCCAAATCCCCATTTGCCCCCATTTCCCCCCATTTTTAACCCTTTAATCCCCTCCCAGCATCTCCAAACCCCCTCCCAGTCCCTCCCAGTCCCCTCCCAGTCCACACCAGTAACCCCAAACCCCAAACCAGTACAAACCAGTAACCCCAAACCACGAACCAGTACAAACCAGTACAAACCAGTAACCCCAAATCCCCATTTCCCCCCATTTTTCCCATATTTCCCCCATTTTTAACCCTTTTATTCCCATTTCCCCCCCTCCCAGTCCCTCCCAGTTTGTCCCAGTCCAAACCAGTAACCCCAAATCCCAAACCAGTACAAACCAGTACAAACCAGTACAAACCAGTAACCCCAAATCCCCATTTTCGCCCCATTTTCCCCCCATTTTTAACCCTTTATTCCCATTTTCCCCCCTCCCAGTCCCTCCCAGTCCCTCCCAGTCCAAACCAGTAACCCCAAACCCCAAACCAGTACAAACCAGTAACGCCCAGTTGCAGGGCGGCCGGGCCGTGCTGAAGCTGCTGGGCTACACGGAGGAGTCGGGGGAGGGGCTGAGCTTCCCCCCTCCCCCCCACGGGCCCCACCCCCCGCGCGTGGCCGCCGTCACCGCCGACGTGCTGCTGCTGCGGGCCGAGCTGGACCTGCTGCTACTGGTGTGGACTGGTTTATACTGGGAGGGCACTGGAGGGGGCTGGGAGGGGGGAAATGGGGAGAAACAGTGAAAAAAACGGGGAAAAAAGGGTTAAAAATGGGGGAAATGTGGGGGAAATGGGGGGAAATGGGGGTTTGGGGTTACTGGTTTGTACTGGTTTGGGGTTTGGGGTTACTGGTTTATACTGGTTTATACTGGGAGGGCACTGGGACAAACTAGAAGGGGGGAAATGGGAGGAAAATGGCAAAAAAAGGGTTAAAAATGGGAAAAATGGGGGAAAATGGGGGGAAATGGGGATTTGGGGTTACTGGTTTGTACTGGTTTGTACTGGTTTGGCATCTGGGGTTACTGGTTTGGACTGGGAGGGAACTGGGAGGGACTGGGAGGGGGGAAATGGGAGGAAAAATGGGGAAAAAGGGTTAAAAATGGGGGAAATATGGGGGAAAAAGGGGGAAATGGGGGTTTGGGGTTACTGGTTTGTACTGGTTTGGGGTTTGGGGTTACTGGTTTGTACTGGTTTATACTGGGAGGGCACTGGGAAGGACTGGGAGGGGGGAAATGGGGAGAAATGGCGAAAAAACGGGGGAAAAAGGGTTAAAAATGGGGGAAATATGGGGAAAAAAGGGGTAAAAATGGGGACAATGGGGATTTGGGGTTACTGGTTTGTACTGGTTTGTACTGGTTTGGGGTTTGGGGTTACTGGTTTATACTGGGAGGGGACTGGGAGGGACTGGGAGGGGAGAAATGGGGGGGAAAATGGGGAAAAAAGGGTTAAAAATGGGAAAAATGGGGGAAAATATTGGGAAAATGCGGATTAGGGGTTACTGGTTTGTACTGGTTTGTACTGGTTTGGGACTGGGGGTTACTGGTTTGTACTGGTTTGTACTGGTTTGGGGTTTGGGGTTACTGGTTTGTACTGGGAGGGGACTGGGAGGGACTGGGAGGGGGAAATGGGAGGAAAATGGCCGAAAAAGGGTTAAAAATGGGAAATATGGGGAAAATGGGGGCAAATGGGGATTTGGGGTTACTGGTTTGTACTGGTTTGTACTGGTTTGGCATCTGGGTTACTGGTTTGGACTGGGAGGGGACTGGGGAGGGACTGGGAGGGGGGAAATGGTGGGGAAATGGGGGAAAAAGAGTTAAAAATGGCAAAAATGGGTTGAAAATGGGGAAAATATGGGGAAAATGGGGATTAGGGGTTACTGGTTTGTACTGGTTTGGACTGGTTTGGGACTGGGGGTTACTGGTTTGGACTGGGAGGGGACTGGGAGGGGGGAAATGGGGAAAACTGGGGAAAAAAGGGTTAAAAATGGGGAAAATGGGGATTTGGGGTTACTGGTTTGTACTGGTTTGGGACTGGGGGTTACTGGTTTGTACTGGTTTGGACTGGGAGGGCACTGGGAGGGCACTGGGAGCGGGGAAATGGGGAAAAACGGCAAAAAATGGCAAAAAAAGGGTTAAAAATGGGGGAAATGTGGGGGAAATGGGGGGAAATGGGGATTTGGGGTTACTGGTTTGTACTGGTTTGGGGTCTGGGGTTACTGGTTTGGACTGGGAGGGAACTGGGAGGGACTGGGAGGGGAGAAATGGGGGGAAAAATGGGGAAAAATGGTTAAAAATGGGGGAAATGTGGGGGAAATGGGGGGAAATGGGGATTTGGGGTTACTGGTTTGTACTGGTTTGTACTGGTTTGGCATCTGGGGTTACTGGTTTGTACTGGTTTGTACTGGTTTGGCATCTGGGGTTACTGGTTTGGACTGGGAGGGGACTGGAAGGGCACTGGGCGGGCAGAAATGGGGAAAACTGGGGAAAAAAGGGTTAAAAATGGGGAAAATGGGGTTTTGGGGTTACTGGTTTTTACTGGTTTGGGGTTTGGGGGTTACTGGCTTGTACTGGTTTATACTGGGAGGGCACTAGGAGGGACTGGGAGGGGAGAAATGGGGAAAAACAGCAAAAAATGGGGAAAAAAGGGTTAAAAATGGGGAAAATATGGGGAAATGGTGATTTGGGGTTACTGGTTTGGACTGGTTTGTACTGGTTTGGGGTTTTGGGGTTACTGGTTTATACTGGGAGGGAACTGGGAGGGACTGGGAGGGGGGAAATGGGAGGAAAATGGCAGAAAAACTGTTAAAAATGGGAAAAATGGGGAAAATATTGGGAAAATGCGGATTAGGGGTTACTGGTTTGTACTGGTTTGTACTGGTTTGTACTGGTTTGGGGGTTTGGGGTTACTGCTTTGTACTGGGAGGGAACTGGGAGGGACTGGGAGGGGAGAAATGGGGAAAAAAGGGTTAAAAATGGGGGAAATAGGGGGGAAAAAGGGGGAAATGGGGGTTTGGGGGTTACTGGTTTGTACTGGTTTGGGGTTTGGGGTTACTGGTTTGGACTGGGAGGGCACTGGGAGGGACTGGGAGGGGGGAAATGGGAGGAAAATGGCACAAAAAGGGTTAAAAATGGGAAAAATGGGGAAAATATTGGGAAAATGCGGATTAGGGGTTACTGGTTTGTACTGGTTTGTACTGGTTTGGGACTGGGGGTTACTGCTTTGTACTGGTTTGGACTGGGAGGGGACTGGGAGGGGACTGGGAGGGGGGAAATGGGGAAAAAATGGCAAAAAAAGGGTTAAAAATGGGGGAAATGGGACTTGTACTGGTCTGTACTGGTCCGTACTGGTCCATACTGGTCCGTACTGGTTTTTCCCCTCCCCCTCCAGAACCAGCACCCAAACCCCCAGTTCTTCACCCAGATCTTACTGGGAGAGGATGAGGTGAGACTGGTTTGTACTGGTTTGTACTGGTTTGTACTGGTTTGTACTGGGAGGGGCTCGGGGGTCACTGGTTTGTACTGGGAGGGGAACTGGGGGCACTGGTTTGTACTGGGAGGGGAACTGGGGGCACTGGTTTGTACTGGGAGGGGAACTGGGGGCACTGGTTTGTACTGGGAGGGGAACTGGGGGCACTGGTTTGTACTGGGAGGGGAACTGGGGGGCACTGGTTTGTACTGGGAGGGGAACTGGGGGCACTGGTTTGTACTGGGAGGGGAACTGGGGGCACTGGTTTGTACTGGGAGGGGAACTGGGGGCACTGGTTTGTACTGGGAGGGGAACTGGGGGCACTGGTTTGTACTGGGAGGGGCTCGGGGGTCACTGGTTTGTACTGGGAGGGGGCGGGCCCATACTGGTTTGTACTGGGAGGGGCTCGGGGGTCACTGGTTTGTACTGGGAGGGGCTCGGGGGTCACTGGTTTGTACTGGGAGGGGCTCGGGGGTCACTGGTTTGTACTGGGAGGGGAACTGGGGGCACTGGTTTGTACTGGGAGCTGCCAAACTGGTCTGAACTGGTCCAAACTGGTTTTGCTTGGCGCCCCCCAGTGGCCGCTGGCGTCGGACGCGCTGCCTGCGGTGGGCGAGGTCCTCCCGGCCGGTAGGGGGCGCTCTAACGCAGCGGAGTTGGGGGGAATTTGGGGGATTTTGGGCAATTTTGGGGATTTTTGGGATTTTGGGAATGGATTTGGGGGGAATTTGGGAGATTTTTGGGATTTGGGGGGGAATTTTGGGAGTTTTTTGGGGTTTTTGGGGGAATTTTAGGGGATTTTGGGGGGAATTTGGGGGATATTGGACAATTTTGGGGAGGAATTTTGGGTGGATTTTGGGGATTTTTTGGGAGTTTTTGGGGAAATTTTTTGGGAAATTTTTTGGGAATTTTGGGGGAATTTTAAGGGATTTTGAGGGAAATTTGGGGATATTTTGAGGGGAAAAAATGGAATTTTTGGGGGGAAAATTGCAATTTTTGGGGGAAAAATGGGAGTTTTTTGAGGGGAACTAAGGGGAGTTTTTGGGGTAAAAAATGGAATTTTGTGTGAAAAAAATGGGAGTTTTTTGAGGAGAAAAAAAGGGAATTTTTTGGGTGAAAAAGGAAAATTTTTGGGGAAAAAGGGGGATTTTTTTGGGGAAAAAAAAGGAATTTGTTTGGGAAAAATGGTAGTTTTTTGAGAGAAAAAAGGGAGTTTTTTTGAGGGGAAAAAATGGAATTTTTGGGAAAAATTTGGGAGTTTTTGAGGGGAAAAAGGGGAATCTTTGGGGGAAAAAGAGAATTTTCTAGATAAAAAATGGGAGTTTTTTGAGGGGGAAAAAGTTTTCCTTTTGGGGGTAAAACCAGGGAGTTTTTTGGGTAAAAAGGGGAATTTTTGGGTAAAAAGGAATTTTTTGAGGAAAAAGTTGGGAGTTTTTGGGGAAAAAATGGAATTTTTTGGAAAAAAGCAAATTTTTTTAGGTAAATAAGGGAATTTTTGGGTAAAAAAGGGAATTTTTTGGGGAAAAAAAATGGAATTTTTTGGGGGAAAAAAAGGAGTTTTTTGGGGAAAAACTCCAAATTTTTTGGGTTAAAAAAAAGGAACTTTTGGTGTTTTTTCCAGGCGATTTGGGGGTGGGGGAGGGGCGGGGCTGGGCGTGCCGCAGCTGCACCTTCCAGAACCCCTCCCCCAGCGTCCTGTGCCAGGTGTGCGAGCGCCCCCGCCTGGCCCGGAGGCCCCAGGTGAGAAAATCGGCAATTTCCGTCAAAAAATTCAAAATTTTGGTAATAAAATCAGATTTGGGGGAAAAAATGGGAATTTTGGGGAAATTGGAATTTTTTGTGTAGAAAAAATGGTGAAATTTGGGTAAAAAATGGGATTTTTAAAAAGGAAAATTTAAATTTTTTTGGGGAAAAATTGAGGTTTGAAAAGGAAAAATGTTGTTAGGGAGAAAGGTGAAATTTTGGGATAAAAAGGGGAATTTTGGGGAAAAAAACCAGATTTTTATAAGAAAAAAATGTAATTTTGAGAAAAAAAATTAAGATTCTAAGAGAAAAAAAAGAGATTTTCAGTGAGAAAGAATTGGATTTTTAGAGAAAAAAACTTGGAATTTTTAGAGGAAAAAATCCGGAATTTTTTAGAAAAAAATGGAATTTTTTAGGGGAAAAAATTTGGAATTTTATGGAAAAAAATTTGGATTTTTTAACTCAAGAAAATGAGACTAGAAGAGAAAAAAACTTGAGGTTTTAAGCAAGAATTTTACGTAAAAATAAGAATTTTTTTTGGGAAAAAGGGAATTTGAGGTGAAAAGATTTGCATTTTTTAAAAGGAGAAAATATTGGAATTTTAGAAGAAAGAAAAAAAGAATTTGAGGAAAAAGGTTGGGATTTTTTGGAAAAAAATTTGGAATTTTTTTGAGGTAAAAATTGGGAATTTTGGGGAAATATTAAGAATTTTTTGGGGGGAAAAAGGGGTTTTTTAGAGAAAAAAAATTGAATTTTGGAAGGAAAATGTGGATTTATTAGGGGAAAAATGGGAAAATTGGAGAAAAAGTGGATTTATTACCAAAAAATTATTTGTAAGAATTAAAGAAAATTATGATGGAAAAATCAGATTTTTGGAGGAAATTTTTGAGGTAAGAAAAGGCAATTTGGTTAAAGAAATTGAAATTTCTAGGGAGAAAATGGAAATTTTCAGGGGATAAAAGAGAAATTGGGGTAAAAAAAGGGAATTTTGGGAAAAAATGGAAAATCTTCACTGTTAAAATTAAGGTTTTAGAAAAAAATTTAATTTCTTGATTAAAAAAATGAATTTGGGGAGAAAAAAGGAAATTTGGGGGTTAAAAAATTGGAATTTTGGTTAAAAACTGTGAATTTTTGTGTCCCAGCCAAGCCCCGCCCCTGCCCAGGTCTGGCCCTGCCCCCGCTGCACCTTCCTGAACCGAGGCCACGCCCCTAACTGTGAAATGTGCGGCGCTGACCACGCCCCTTTTGATGACATCACTTCCAGTCTCACCACAATCATCCCCAGTGTTGTTTCTATCACTTCCGGGTTTGGGGCAACAACTTCCGGTTCTGGCTCCGCCTCTTCCGGTGGAACCACGACTACTTCCTGTGTGGACAAATCAACTTCCGGGTCTGGCCCTGCCTCTTCTGGTGTTGGGAAAGCGACTTCCGGGTCTGGTGATGTAACTTCCGGTGTGGTAAACACCACTTCCGGTGCTGAAAAAGCCTCCTCTGATGTTGCTAAAGACACTTCCGGTATTGGGAACGCCACTTCCGGTGTCGGCCATGACACTTCCGGTGTCGGCCATGACACTTCCGGTGTCAGCCATGTCACTTCCGGTGTGGGGAATTCCACTGCTGGGGTGGGGAATTCCACTTCCGGGTATGATGAGGCCACTTCCGGGTGTGGCCCCGCCCCTTCCCGTGATGCTTTGCGGCAGAGGAAGCTGCTGGAGGACGGGCGCCGCCTGGTGGAGCTCGTGAGGGTGAGGAGGATTTTGGGGGAAATTTGGGGGATTTTGGGAAAATTTTGGGGAATTTTGGGGAAATTTTGGGAATTTTGGGGAAAATTTTGGAAATCTGAAAAATTTTGGAATTTTGATGGAATTTTGGGGAGTTGTGAGAGGAATTTGAGGGAATTTTAGAGGTAATTTGGGGTTTTTTTGGAATTTTTTGGGGATGTTTGTAGAAATTTGGGTGGGATCTGAGGAAATTTTGGGGGAGAATTCGGGAAATGTTTTTAGGAATTTTTGGGGGAGATTTGAGGAGATTTTGGAGAAAAAAATTGTGGGAATTTTGGGAAATTAAATAAATATTTTAGGGGAATTTTTTGGGAGGGATTTGAAGGAATTTTTATGGGGCATTTTGCTGAATTTGGCAATTTTTATCAAAAATCTGATAAATTTGCTGAATTTTCTTAAATTTTTAGAAATTTTGATGTTTTTCTAGAAATTTTTATTAATTTAGAGGGTTTTCTGAAAAATTTGAATGAATTTGTGATTTTTTTCCAAAATTTTGGTGAACTTTAGAATTTTTACAAAAGTTCTGCTAAATTTTTGGAAGTTTTTACTGAATTTGGGGCTTTTTATTTGAATTTTTTTTTCATTTTTATATTTTTAATGTAATTTTTAATGATTTGGAGATTTCAAGAAACACTTTTGGAAATTTAAGAAGTTTTTGGTAGAAATTTTTATGGATTTATGAAATTTTGCTCAAAATTTTCTCAAATTTAGGAATTTTTATGAAAATATTTTGATAAATTTGTGAATTTTTGTGAAAATTTTGCCCAGTTTTGTGATTTTTTCCGGAATTTTCTCTCCCCTCCCCCAGGCCGCCGAAGCCCAGGGCCTCCCCCCGGAATCCCTTGGCCCCGCCCCCTTTTCCCAGCTTCCGGAACCTTCCGGCCCCGCCCCCAGCCTCGAATCCCAAATCCGGCACTTCCGGAGCCGCCTCGGAGGGGTCCTCAAGGCCCTCCAGGGGGCGGAGCCTGAGGAGAAGGAGGGCGGGGCCTCCCTGGGGCCGTTCTCATTGGCCGAAGCCGCCTGGGCGTGGCTGGAGGGGGAGGGGCAGCTCGACCGTGCTCGCCGCGCTCTCATTGGTCGGAGGAAGCAGCAGGTGAGAGGGGGCGGGGCTTGGGGGATGGGTGGGGATTGGGGCGGGGCTTAAAGTTTGGGTTAAAAATTGTGGAAATTGGGTCCAAAATGGTGGAAATTTGGGGCGGGGTTTAAATTTTTGTGCAATATGGTGGAAATTGGGTCCAAATTGATGGAATTTGGGGGCAGGGCCTAAAATTTGTGTTAAAATGGCAGAAATCGGGTCCAAAATGGCGGAAATTTGGGGTGGAGCTTAATTCTTTGTCCAAAATGGTGGAATTTGGGGGAGGGACTTAAACATTTTGTCCAAAATGGTGGAAATTGAGTAAAAAAAGGCAGAATTTGGGTCTAAAATGGCGGAATTTGGGGATCAGGCTTAAAATTTTTGCCCAAAATGGCGGAAATTGTGTCCAAAATGGCGGGAGTTTGGGGGAGGGGCCTAAAATTTGAGACAAAATGGTGGAATTTGTGGGTGGGGCTTAAAATGTCAGAAATTGGGTCAAAAATGGCAGAATTTGGGTCCAAAATGGCGGAATTTCTGGGAGGGGCCTAAAATGTGGGACAAAATGGCAGAAATTTGGTCCAAAATGGTGGGAATTGTGGGCGTGGCTTAAATTTTTTGTCCAAAATGGTGGATTTGGGTCCAAAATGGCGGAATTTAGGGGTGGAGCCTAAAATTTGGGACAAAATGGCAGAAATTGGGTCCGGAATGGTGGAAATTGGTGGAGGAGCTTAAAAATTTTTTTCCAAAATGGTGAAAATTGGGTCAAAAATCGCAGAATTTGGGTCCAAAATGGCGGAATTTGGGGTTAGGGCCTAAAATTTGTGACAGAATTGTGGAAATTGAGTTAAAAATGGCAGAATTTGGTTCCAAAATGGCGGAATTTGGGGGCGGGGCTTAAGGTTTTGTTTAAAGTTTCAAAATTGGGTCCAAAATGGTGGAATTTGGGGGCGGGGCTTAATTTTTTTGTCTAAAATGGCAGAAATTGGGTCAAAAATGGCAGAAATTTCGTCAAAAATGGAGGAATTTGGTGATTTTGGGGTTTTTTTTACTGGTTCATACTGGTTTATACTTGTCCAAACCAGTCCGTACTGGTCCATACTGGTTTATACTGGTCCGTACTGGTCCGTACTGGTCCGTACTGGTCCATACTGGTCCGTACTGGTCCGTACTGGTCCTTACTGGTCCATACTGGTCCATACTGGTCCATACTGGCCCGTACTGGTCCGTACTGGTCCGTACTGGTCCATACTGGTCCGTACTGGTCCGTACTGGTCCATACTGGTCCATACTGGTTTATACTGGTCCGTACTGGTCCGTACTGGTCCATACTGGTCCGTACTGGTCCATACTGGTCCATACTGGTCCGTACTGGTCCGTAGTGGTCCGTACTGGTCCGTACTGGTTTATACTGGTCCGTACTGGTCCATACTGGTCCGTACTGGTCCATACTGGTTTATACTGGTCCGTACTGGTCCGTACTGGTTTATACTGGTCCGTACTGGTTTAGCTCCGCCTCCTGTCCATCCTGGGTTTCCCTGACCCCGCCCCCGCGGCGGCGGCGCTGCACAGACACGGCGGCAGCCACTGGGGGGCGCTGTGCGAGCTGCAGCGGCTCAGGCTCCGCCCCTTCCGCCTGCGTCAGCAGCAGGGGGCGGAGCCTGCGCTGGACTTCAACCAGGCCGAGCAGCAGGTGACTGGTTTGGACTGGGAGCAAACTGGGAGGGACTGGGAGGGACTGGGATCAAACTGGGAGGGACTGGGAGGGACTGGGGGGGACTGGGGGGGACTGGGGGGGACTGGGAGGGACTGGGAGGGACTGGGATCAAACTGGGAGGGACTGGGAGGGACTGGGAGGGACTGGGAGGGACTGGGAGGGGGTTTAGCGGTTACTGGTTTATACTGGGAGACACTGGGAGGGGTTTGGGAGTTACTGGTCCATACTGGTCCGTACTGGTCCGTACTGGTCCCTACTGGTCCATACTGGTCCATACTGGTTCATACTGGTCCGTACTGGTCTGTACTGGTCCATACTGGTCCGTACTGGTTCGTACTGGTCTGTACTGGTCCATAGTGGTCCATACTGGTCCATACTGGTCCGTACTGGTCCGTACTGGTCCATAGTGGTCCGTACTGGTCCATACTGGTCCGTACTGGTCCATACTGGTCCATACTGGTTTATACTGGTCCATACTGGTCCGTACTGGTCCGTACTGATTTATACTGGTTCATATTGTTCCATACTGGTTTATACTGGTCTGTACTGGTGCATACTGGTTTATACTAGTCCATACTGGTTTATACTGGTCCATACTGGTTTATACTGGTTTATATTGGTTTATACTAGTTTGGGGTCTGGGGTTACTGGGAGTTACTGGGAATGGATTTGGGCTTACTGGTTCCTACTGGTTTTGTACTTTTCCTTACTGGTTTTGTGTTTTTCCTTACTGGTTTCGATTTTTTTGTTACTGATCCATACTGGTCCGTACTGGTTTATACTGGTTTATACTGGTCCATACTGGTTTCTCCCCCGCAGGCCCTCGTCCGTCAGATCCTGGCCACCCTGCCCGTGGCCAGCTGGGGCCGGGCGCTGCTGGTGGCCACGCTGGGCCGGGAGCTGGCCCTGGGCCGCCTGGAGGCTCCCAGTACGGAGCCCTTACTGGTGGAACTGGTGGAGGCCGTGGGGTCCTGCCCGGACAGGGCTGCCCTGCGCAGGCGCCTGCGCTGCGAGTGCGCCGTCTGCGGCTGGGGGCTGCCCCGGCAGCGCGTGAGTACTGGCGTGTACTGGTTTATACTGGTTTGGACTGGGATGAACTGGTTCGGACTGGTTTGGACTGGGAGGGGATTGGGGTGAGCTGGGAGAAACTGGGAGGGGCTGGGAGGAGGGTAAAGGGTTAAAAATGGCGGGAAATGGGGGTTTGGGGTACTGGTTTGGACTGATTTATACTGGTTTGGACGGGTTCAGACTGGTTCGGACTGGTTTGGACTGGGATGGACTGGTTTGGAGTGGTTGGGACTGGGATGGAGTGGTTTGGACTGGTTTAGAGTGGTTTGGGACTGGTTTGGACTGGTTTGGACGGGTTTGGACTCGTTTGGACTGGGAGGGGATTGGTTTGGACTGGGATGGACTGGTTTGGAGTGGTTTGGACTGGGATGGACTGGTTTGGAGTGGTTGGGACTGGGATGGAGTGGTTTGGACTGGTTTGGACTGGTTTATACTGGTTTGGGACTGGTTTGGACTGGTCTGGACTGGTCTGGACTGGTCTGGACTGGTTTGGACTGGTTTGGGATTGGGATAAACTGTTTTGGACTGGTTTAGACTGGCTTGGACTGGTTTGGGTTGGGTTGGACTGGTTTATACTGGTTGGGACTGGTTTGGGGTGGTATGGACTGGTTTAGACTGGTTTGGAGTGGTTTGGACTGGTTTGGAGTGGTTTGGACTGGTCGGGACTGGTCTGGACTGGTTTATACTGGTTGGGACTGGGATGGACTGGGATGGACTGGGAGGGGGTTGGGGTACAGTGGGATTGACTGGGATAAACTGGGAGGGACTGGGAGGAGGACAAAGGGTAAAAAATGGGGGGAATGGGGGGAAAATGGGGGTTTGGGGTTACTGGTTTGTACTGGTTTGGACTGGTTTGGGATTGGGATGGACTGGGAGGAACTGGGAGGGATTTTGGGGTTACTGGGATGAACTGGTTTATACTGGTTTGGTGTTTTAATGGCTGCAATTCCCTCAGTGGCCACTGGGGGCAGCACCACCATAGAAAGTCATTGGTGGGAATTTACTGGTTTGTACTGGTTTATACTGGTTTGGCGTTTTAATGGCTGCAATTCCCTCAGTGACCACTGGGGGCAGCACCACCATAGAAAGCCATTAGTGGGAGTGTACTGGTTTGTACTGGTTTGTACTGGTTTCTACTGGTTTGTGGGTACCAGGACTAACTGGAGGCTTTTTGGGGGCTTAGTGGGTTGAACTGGGCTGAACTGGGAGCTACTGGTTTATACTGGTTTGGTGTTTTAATGGCTGCAATTCCCTCAGTGACCACTGGGGCAGCACCACCATAGAAACCTATTAATGGGCACTTACTGGTTTATACTGGCTTGTACTGGTTTGTACTGGTTTGTGGGTACTGGGACTAACTGGAGGCTTATTGGGGAGTTACTGGGATGAACTGGGATTGGGTTTGGTGTTACTGGGATAAACTGGTTTATACTGGTTTGGCTCTTTAGTGGGTGCAATTCCCTCAAGTGACCACTGGAGGCAGCACCACCATAGAAACCTATTAATGGGCACTTACTGGTTTGTACTGGTTTGTACTGGTTTCTACTGGTTTGTGGGTACTGGGACTAACTGGAGGCTTATTGGGGAGTTACTGGGATGAACTGGGAGTGGGTTTGGGGTTACTGGGATGAACTGGTTTCTACTGGTTTGGCATTTTAATGGCTGCAATTCTGTCAGTGACCACTGGGGGCAGCACCACCATAGAAAGCCATTAGTGGGAGTGTACTGGTTTGTACTGGTTTGTACTGGTTTGTACTGGTTTGTACTGGTTTGAAGGTAGCGAGACTAACTGGGAGCTTACTGGCGCTGACTGGGATGAACTGGGAGCTACTGGTTTCTACTGGTTTCGTGTTTTAATGGCTGCAATTCTCTCAGTGACAACTGGGGGCAGCAGCACCATAGAAACCTATTAATGTGGACTTACTGGTTTGTGCTGGTTTATACTGGTTTGTACTGGTTTGTACTGGTTTGTGGGTACTGGGACTAACTGGAGGCTTATTGGGGGCTTACTGGGATGAACTGGGAGTGGGTTTGGGGTTACTGGGATGAACTGGTTTCTACTGGTTTGGCATTTTAATGGCTGCAATTCCCTCAGTGACCACTGGGGGCAGCACCACCATAGAAACCTATTAAGGGGCACTTACTGGTTTGTACTGGTTTCTACTGGTTTGTACTGGTATGTGGGGACTGGGACTAACTGGGCGCTTACTGAGGACTTACTGGGATGAACTGGAATGAACTGGGATGAACTGGTTTGTACTGGTTTGGTGTTTTAATGCCTGCAATTCCCTCAATGGCCACTGGGGGCAGCACCACCATAGAAACCTATTAATGGGCACTTACTGGTTTGTACTGGTTTCTACTGGTTTGTATTGGTTTGTGGGCTCTGGGACTAACTGGGCGCTTACTGAGGACTTACTGGGATGAACTGGAATGAACTGGGATGAACTGGTTCATACTGGTTTCGTGTTTTAATGGCTGCAATTCCCTCAGTGACCACTGGGGGCAGCACCACCATTCACCCCAATGGAACTGGGACTAAACTGGGACGAAACCAGTATAAACCAGTTCCTTACTGGTTTGCACTGGTTCAGATGCAGTGGCTGCCGGGCTGCTCGTGCCCGCTGTGCCCCAAGTGCTTCCGGCTGCACTGGGGGGCTGGGATGTGCTTAGTGGGATGAACTGGGATGAACTGGTTTCTACTGGTTTGATGTTTTAATGTGTGCAATTCCCACCATAGGAACCTATTAATGGGCACTTACCGGTTTGTACTGGTTTGTACTGGTTTGAGGGTACTGGGACTAACTGGGGGCTTACTGAGGTCTTACTGGGACTCACTGGGATGAACTGGGAGCTACTGGTTTATACTGGTTTGGTTTTTTAATGCCTGCAATTCTCTGAGTGACCACTGGGGGCAGCACCACCATAGAAACCTATTAATGGGCACTTACTGGTTTATACTGGTGTTTACTGGTTTGTACTGGTTTGTGGGTACTGGGACTAACTGGCGGCTTCTTGGGGAGTTACTGGGATGAACTGGGATTGGGTTTGGGGTTACTGGGATAAACTGGTTTATACTGGTTTGGCTCGTTAGTGGGTGCAATTCCCTCAAGTGACCACTGGGGGCAGCACGACCATAGAAACCTATTAATGGACACTTACTGGTTTTTACTGGTTTTTACTGGTTTGTGGGTGTTGGGACTAACTGGAGGCTTATTGGGGGCTTACTGGGATGAGCTGGGAGGGGGTTTGGTGTTACTGGGATGAACTGGTTTCTACTGGTTTGGCATTTTAATGGCTGCAATTCCCTCAGTGACCACTGGGGGCAGCACCACCATAGAAAGCCATTAGTGGGAGTGTACTGGTTTGTACTGGTTTGTACTGGTTTGTACTGGTTTGAAGGTAGCAAGACTAACTGGGAGCTTACTGGAGCTAACTGGGATGAACTGGGAGCTACTGGTTTCTACTGGTTTGGTGTTTTAGTGGCTGCAATTCCCTCAGTGACCACCGGGGGCAGCACCACCATAGAAACTCATTGGTGGGGCACGTACTGGTTTGTACTGGTTTATACTGGTTTGTACTGGTTTGTGGGGACTGGGACTAACTGGAGGCTTCTTGGGGAGTTACTGGGATGAACTGGGATGAACTGGGAGCTACTGGTTTGTACTGGTTTGGTGTTTTAATGCCTGCAATTCCCTCAGTGACCACTGGGGGCAGCACCACCATAGAAACCTATTAATGGGCACTTACTGGTTTCTACTGGTTTGTACTGGTTTGTACTGGTTTGTACTGGTTTGAAGGTAGCGAGACTAACTGGGAGTTTACTGGAGCTGACTGGGATGAACTGGGAGCTACTGGTTTCTACTGGTTTGGTGTTTTAAGGCCTGCAATTCCTGCAGTGACCACTGGGGGCAGCAGCACCCTAGAAACCTATTAATGGGCACTCACTGGTTTATACTGGTTTGTACTGGTTTTTACTGGTTTGTGGGCTCTGGGACTAACTGGAGGCTTCTTGGGGAGTTACTGGGATGAACTGGGAGTGGGTTTGGTGTTACTGGGATGAACTGGTTTATACTGGTTTGGCTCTTTAGTGGGTGCAATTCCCTCAAGTGACCACTGGGGGCAGCACCACCATAGAAACCTATTAATGGGCACTTACTGGTTTGTACTGGTTTGTACTGGTTTGTACTGGTTTGTGGGTACTGGGAGTAACTGGGGGCTTACTGGGACCTTACTAGGATGAACTGGGATGAACTGGTTTATACTGGTTTTGTGTTTTATGGCTGCAATTCTGTTAGTGACCACTGAGGGCAGCACCACTATAAAAGCTCATTGGTGGGAACTTACTGGTCTGTACTGGTTTATACTGGTTTCTACTGGTTCAAGGGTGCTGGGACTAACTGGAGGCTTACTGGGGGTGTACTAGGATGAACTGGGATGAGCTGAGAGCTACTGGTTTATACTGGTTTTGCATTTTAATGGGTGGAATTCCTGCACTGGCCACTGGGGGCAGCACCACCATTCACCCCAATGGAACTGGGATTAAATTGGTTTCTACTGGTTTATACTGGTTTGTAGTGGTTATGGGGTACTGGGACTAACTGGAGGTTTATTGGGACTTAGTGGGATGAACTGGGCTGAACTGGGAGCTACTGGTTCATACTGGTTTTGTGTTTTAATGCCTGCAATTCCCTCAGTGACCACTGGGGGCAGCACCACCATTCACCCCAATAGAACTGGGAGCAAACTGGGAGCAAACCAGTTCCATACTGGTCCTTACTGGTTTGTACTGGTGCAGATGCAGTGGCTGCCGGGCTGCTCGTGCCCGCTGTGCCCCGAGTGCTTCCGGCTGCACTTCACGGTGGGGCTGAGGGAGAGGGGCGTGGGCGCCCTGGGCTGCCCCAGCTGCGGCCGGCCCGACCTGCGCGACGACGCCCAGCGCCTCTGGTACTGGTCCACGCTGGAGCCCGCGGTACTGGTTTATACTGGTTTATACTGGGAGGGCGTCGGGAGGGGGCTGGGAGGGGTTGGGGTGAAATTTGGGGGGATTTGGAGCAGCTGGGAGGGAGTTAAAGGGTTAAAAATGAGAGGAAAAAGGGGAAAAACGGGAAAAAAACACAGTTTGGGTAACTGGTTTATACTGGTTTGATACTGGTTTATACTGGTTTGTACTGGGAGGGAACTGGGAGGGGCTGGGGGTCACTGGGGTGAAATTTGGGGGGATTTGGGGGGAGTTAAAGGGTTAAAAATGGGAGAAAAACGGGAAAAATGGGAAAAAACCCACATTTACTGGTTTATACTGGTTTATACTGGTTTGGCACTGGGGGTTACTGGTTTGTACTGGGAGGGCACTGGGGGGTTACTGGGAGGGACTGGGAGGGGATTGGGACAAACTGGGAGGGAATTAAAGGGTTAAAAATGGGTGAAAAATGGGAATTTTGGGGTTACTGGTTTATACTGGTTTATACTGGTTTGGTACTGGTTTATACTGGGAGGGCACTGGGACAAACTGGGAGGGGATTACAGTGTTAAAAATGGGGGGAAAACCTGGGATTTGGGGTTACTGGTTTATACTGGGAGCCCATACTGGCTCATACTGGTCTATACTGGTTTATACTGGTTTGTACTGGTTCATACTGGTTTATACTGGTTTATACTGGGAGCAGCTGCGGCGCTGCCTGGACCCCGACACCTTCGGCCTCGTGACCCGGAAGCTGACGGAGCTGGAGCTGCTGAGGGACCCCCAGTTCCTGTGGTGCCCCCATGTACTGGTTCATACTGGTTTATACTGGTTTATACTGGTTTGGGCTCTGGGGTTACTGGTTTGGACTGGGAGGGGACTGGGAGGGGATTTGGGGTTACTGGGAGGGACTGGGAGGGACTGGGAGGGGATTGGGAGGGGATTTGGGGTTACTGGTTTATACTGGTTTATACTGGTTTATACTGGTTTATACTGGTTTGGGCTCTGGGGTTACTGGGGGGTTACTGGTTTATACTGGGATGAACTGGGAGGGACTGGGAGGGGATTTTGGCTTTACTGGTTTGTACTGGTTTGTTTTTTTTCCCTTACTGGTTTATATTGGTTTATACTGGTTTGGAATTTTTTTCCTTGCTGGTTTATACTGGGATGAACTGGGAGGGGATTTGGGGTTACTGGTTTATACTGGGATGAACTGGGAGGGGAATTGGGGTTACTGGTTTATACTGGTTTGTACTGGTTTGTATTTTCCTCTTACCGGTTTATACTGGGGTGTTACTGGTTCGTACTGGTTCATACTGGTTCATACTGGTTCATACTGGTTCGTACTGGTTTATACTGGTTCATACTGGTTTATACTGGATTTCTGTGGTTTATATTGGTTTATACTGGTTTGTTCTGGTTTATACTGGTTCATACTGGTTCATACTGGTTTGTACTGGTCCATACTGGTTTGTACTGGTTCATACTGGTTCATACTGGTTCGTACTGGTTCATACTGGTTCGTACTGGTTCGTACTGGTTCATACTGGTTTGTACTGGTTCATACTGGTTTGTACTGGTTTGTACTGGTTCATACTGGTTCATACTGGTTCGTACTGGTTCATACTGGTTTGTACTGGTTCATACTGGTTCGTACTGGTTCATACTGGTTCGTACTGGTTTATACTGGTTCATACTGGTTTATACTGGATTTTTGTGGTTTATATTGGTTTATACTGGTTTGTTCTGGTTTATACTGGTTCATACTGGTTCATACTGGTTCATACTGGTTCATACTGGTTCATACTGGTTCATACTGGTTCGTACTGGTTCATACTGGTTCATACTGGTTCATACTGGTTCATACTGGTTCATACTGGTTTGTACTGGTTTGTACTGGTGTGTCCCGGCGCCTCCCAGTCCAAACCAGTCAGTCCCAGTTTGCCCCCAGTGCTCCTTCGGGTTCATCTTCGAGGCCGAGCGGGGCCCGGCCCAGTGCCCCCAGTGCCGCCAGTGCTGCTGCCCCCGCTGCCAGCTGCCGGTACCGCTGCTTACTGGTCTTACTGGTTCTTACTGGTTCTTACTGGTTTGGGGGCTGGGGTTACTGGTTTGGGGTCTGGGGTTACTGGTTTGGACTGGGAGGGGACTGGGAGGGGGTTTGGGGGCAATGGGAGGGGATTAAAGGGTTAAAAAGGGGGGGAAAAGGGGGAAAATGGGGGAAAATGGGGATTTGGGGTTACTGGTTTGTACTGGTTTGTACTGGTTTGTACTGGTTTATACTGGTTTATACTGGTTTGGGGTCGGGGATTACTGGTTTGGACTGGGAGGGGACTGGGAGGGACTGGGAGGGGGTTTGGGGGTACTGGGAGGGGATTAAAGGGTTAAAAATGGGGGGGAAATGGGGGAAAATGGGGATTTGGGGTTACTGGTTTATACTGGTTTGTACTGGTTTGGACTGGTTTGTACTGGTTTGTACTGGTTTGGGGGCTGGGGTTACTGGTTTGGGGTTTGGGGTTACTGGTTTATACTGGGAGGGGACTGGGAGGGGATAAAGGGTGGTGGGAGGGGCTTAAAGGTGGTGGGAGAGGTTGGATGCCCATATATGGGCATTGAGAGGTGGTGGGAGGGGTTTAAGGGTGGTGGGAGGGGCTTAAAGCTGGTGGGAGGGGTTTGATGACCATATATGGGCATGGGTCAGTGGTGGGAGGGGTTTGAGGGTGGTGGGAGGGGTTTGATGACCATATATGGGCATGGGTCAGTGGTGGGAGGGGTTTGAGGGTGGTGGGAGGGGTTTGATGACCATATATGGGCATGGGTCACTGGTGGGAGGGGTTTGAGGGTGGTGGGAGGGGCTTAAGGGTGGTGGGAGGGGTTTGATGGCCATATATGGGCATTGAGGGATTTTTGGGGATAATTTTGTGCCATTTTTGCAAAAATTTGGGGCAATTTTTGGAAGTTTTTTTTTGTAGATTATTTTGGAGTTTTGGGGCCATTTTTGGGATTTTTGGGTCAATTTTTTTTGGGAATTTTTCTGGAATTTTTGGGAATATTTTGGAAATATTTTTGGGGTTTTTAAGAATGTTTTTTGGGGTAAATTTGTGACATTTCGGGGCATTTTTAGGACATTTTTGAGTCTTTTTTGCTTTATTTCTCTTAGATTTCGGTGAAAATTTTGGGTTTTTTGGGTCCATTTTTTCATGGAATTTTGGAAATATTTTGGGGATTTTTTGGGATAATTTTGTGCAATTTTGGGATTTTTTTGGGGGGAGTTTTTGGGATTTTGGGATTTTTTGCGGGGAGTTTTTGGGATTTTTTTGGGGATTTTTTTTTGACAATTTTACACAATTTTGAGGGTTTTTTGGGATATTTTTTTATATTTTTGGGGATATTTTGTGAGAATTTCGTAGAATTTTTGGGGGATTTTTTGAGAGAATTTTGTGGGATTTTGGGATTTTTTTTTTGGGGAGAATTTTGTGGAATTTTGGGATTTTTTCGGGTGAGTTTTTGGGATTTTTTGGGGATTTTTTTGGGACAATTTTATGGAATTTTGGGATTTTTTGGGGATATTTTTTGATATTTTTGGGGGTTTTTTTGAGAATTTTGGGATTTTTTTGGAGAATTTTGTGGAATTTTTGGATATTTTTGGAAATATATTTAGAATATTTCTGGGATATTTACACAGAATTTTGGGAAAAGTTTCACGGATTTTGGGGGATTTTTTGGGATAATTTTGTGCAATTTTTGCGACAATTTGGGGGGGATTTTTGGGGCCATTTTTGGGATTTTGGGGTCACATTTTTTTTGCGATTTTCCCAGGAATTTTTGGGAATATTTTTTTTTGTTTTGAGAGCATTTTTTGGGGGAATTTTGGGGAATTTTTGGGACATTTTATTGTCATTTTTCTCTTTATTTTTTTTTTAATTTTTGCCCCATTTTTTGTGATTTTTGGGGCCATTTCGGGGTGGAATTTTTGAGGGATTTTTTTCAATTTTGGGGAACATTTTGGGGTGTTTTGGGTTCTGATTTTAACCCTTTGCTGCCCAGTGGGACCCCCGGCACTGCCTTGAATTTCCATTTTTCATTCCTTATTAAAAATGAAATTTTGGGCTCATTTTGGACCATTTTGGGTCCAAATTTTTGGAGGTTTTTTGATATTGTTTGGATTATTTTTGAGAGAATTTTGGGATATTTTTGGGGTTTATTTTGGGAGAATTTTGGGATTTTTGGGGGGAATTTTTGGGATATTTTTGGGGATTTTTTGGGAGAATTTCTTTGAATTTTGGGATTTTTTTGGGAGAATTTTGTGGAATTTTGGGATTTTTGGGGGGAGTTTTTGGGATTTTTTTGGGATTTTTTGGGGATGATTTTATGGAATTTTGGGATTTTTTGGGGATTTTTTTTTTTGGATATTTTTGGGATTTTTTGTGAGAATTTTGGGATTTTTTAGGGATTTTTTTGGATATTTTTGGGGATTTTTTTTGTGAGAATTTTGGGATTTTTTGGGGGATTTTTTGAGAGAATTTTGTGGAATTTTGGGATTTTTTTGGGGAGAATTTTGTGGAATTTTGGGATTTTCTTGGGGAGAATTTTTGGGATTTTTGGGGTTTTTTTGGAGAATTTTGTGGAATTTTGGGATTTTTTTGGGGGATTTTTTGGGATGTTTTTTGGGGAGAATTTTGTAGAATTTACGAATATTTTGGGGTTTTTTTGTGATAATTTTGTGCAATTTTTGCAACAATTTGGGGGCGATTTTTGGGGCTATTTTTGGCATTTTTGGGTCGAATTTTTTGGCAATTTTTTCTGGGATTTTTGGGAGTATTTTTCTGGTTTTTTGACAACATTTTTGTGCTAATTTTGGGGCATTTTTTTTGTAATTTTTTCACTGTTTTTTGTGATTTTTTGGGGCTATTTCTGGGGATTTTGGGCTGGAATTTTTTGGGTTTTTTTCTCGATTTCAGGGAACGTTTTGGGGTGTTTGGGGTGTGATTTTAACCCTTTGCTGCCCAGTGGGACCCCCGGCACTGCCTTGAATTTCCATTTTTCATTCCTTATTAAAAATGAAATTTTGGGCTCATTTGGACCATTTTGGGTCCAAATTTTTGGAGGTTTTTTGATATTGTTTGGATTATTTTTTGAGAGAATTTTGGGATATTTTTGTGGTTTATTTTGGGAGAATTTTGGGATTTATGGGGAAATATTTTTGGGGTTTTTTTGGGATTTTTTTGTGAGTATTTTGTGGAATTTTGGGATTTTTTTTTGAGAATTTTTTGGAATGTTGATTTTTTTGGGGGATTTTTTTGGATATTTTTGGGATTATTTTTGAGAGAATTTTGGGATATTTTTGGGAGAATTTTGTGGAATTTTGGGATTTTTTGGGGATATTTTTTTATATTTTCGGGGATTTTTTGTGGGAATTTTGGGGGATTTTTTTGAGAGAATCTTGTGGATTTTTGGGATTTTTTTGGGAGAATTTTGTGGAATTTTGGGATTTTTTGGGGGGAGAATTTTGTAAAATTTTGGGATTTTTTTGGGGAGGTTTTGGGATGGTTTTTGGGGATTTTTCTTTTGGGGAGAATTTTGTGCAATTTTTGCAGCAATTTGGGGACAATTTTTGGGGCCATTTTGGGGATTTTTGAGAATTTTTATTTCTATTTTTCTCCATTTTTTTGGTAACTTTTTCAGCATTTTTTGTGATTTTTGGGGCTATGTCTGGACATTTCGGGCTGGAATTTTTTGGGTGATTTTTTTTGATTTTTGGGGAACATTTTGGGGCGTTTCGGGTGTGATTTTAACCCTTTGCTGCCCAGTGGGACCCCCGGCACTGCCTTGAATTTCCATTTTTCATTCCTTATTAAAAATGAAATTTTGGGCTCATTTTGGACCATTTTGGGTCCAAAACTTTTGGAGTTTTTTGATATTTTTGGGATTATTTTGAGAGAATTTTGGGATATTTTTGGGGTTTACTTTGGGAGAATTTTGGGATTTTTTGGGGGGAATTTTTGGGGATTTTTTGGGAGAATTTTGTGGAATTTGGGGATTTTTTTGGGAGGATTTTGTGGAATTTTGGGGCTTTTTTGGGAGTTTTTGGGATTTTTTTGGGAATTTTTTTGGTGAGAATTTTGTGCAATTTTGGGATTTTTTTGGGGGAGTTTTTGGGATTTTTTGGGGATATTTTTTGACAGTTTTGGGATTTTTGGGGGGAATTTTGTGGAATTTTCGGATTTTTTGGGGCATCTTTTTGGATTTTTTGGGAGAGAATTTTGTGGAATTTTGGGATTTTTTGGGAGGAGGTTTTGGGATTTTTTGGGGATTTTTTTTTGGGATAATTTTGTAGAATTTGGGACTATTTAGGGGATTTTTTTGGGATAATTTTGTGCAATTTTTGTGACAATTTGGGGACAATTTTTGGGGCCATTTTTGGGGCCATTTTTAGCATTTTTGGGTCGAATTTTTTTGACGATTTTTTCTGGCATTTTTGGGAATATTTTGGAAATATTTTTTTGGTTTTGAGAACGTTTTTTGGGGTAATTTTGGGGCATTTTTAGGACATTTTTGAGTCTTTTTTCTGTATTTCTCTTAGATTTTGGTGTCAGTTTTGGGGTTTTTGGGTCCATTTTTTATGGAATTTTGGGGGATGTTTTTGGATAATTTCCTGCAATTTTTGCAACAATTTGGGGGCAATTGTGGGGTATTTTTATAAGTTTATTTTAGAATTTGGGAGCCACTTTTGGGATTTTTGGGTCGAATTTTTTGGGGAATTTTTCTGGAATTTTTGTGAATATTTTGGAAAGTTTTTTTTTATTTTTGAGAACATTTTTTTGGGGTAATTTTGGGCAATTTGAGACTTTTTTGTGGGTTTTTTTTTGCATTTTTGGTGTAATTTTTTCGTCATTTTTTGTGATTTTTGAGGCCGTTTCTGGGGATTTCGGGCTGGAATTTTTTGGGGATTTTTTTTTAAATTTCGGGGAACGTTTTGGGGTGGTTTGGGTGTGATTTTAACCCTTTGCTGCCCAGTGGGACCCCCGGCACGCCGCGCTGTCCTGCGCCGACTTCGGGGCCTGGCTCCGCTCCAGGGACCCCCCGGGACCCCCCCCGGGGCTCGGCGCCTTCCTGGCAGACACCGGCATCGGTGGAGAGAAAAAAAATCCAATTTTGGGGGAAAAAACCGGGATTTTGGGAAAAAAAAACCTGCCTGGGATTTGGGGGAAAAATGGGAAAATTGGGGGAAAAAATCTGGATTTTTTTTTGGGGGAAATGGGGATTTTTGGGGGGAAAATGGGGAATTTTAGGAGGGAAAAATGGGTTTTTTTTCATGGAAAAATTGGGATTTTTTTTTGAGGAAAGAAATTGGGATTTTTGGGTAAAAAGGGGGAATTTTAGGGGAAAAAATGGATTATTTTTCAGGGAAAAAATGGGCTTTTTTTTGGGAAAAATTGGGATTTTTTAGGGGGAAAAATGGGGTTTTGGGGGGAAAAAATTGAAATTTTAGAGGGGAAAAAATGTGATTTTTTTTCATGGAAAAATTGGGATTTTTTTGAGGAAAAATGAGGAATTTCAGGGGGAAAAAAAAAAGGATTTGGGGGAAAAGCGTTTGGAATTTTAGAGGGAAAAATTTGGATTATTTTTCAGGGAAAAAATATGATTTTTTTTCAGGAAAATGAGGAATTTTAGGAGGAAAAATGAGAATTTGGGGGGAAAAAAAAATGGAATTTTAGAGGAGAAAAAAGTGATTTTTTTCATGGAAAAATTGGGTTTTTTTTCGGGGGAGAAATGGGGATTGTTGGAGGAAAAATGGAATTTTTTGGGCACGAAAAATGGGGATTTAGGGAAAATTTTTCTGCAAAAAAATGGGATTTTTTTGAGGAAAAGTGGGATTTTGGGAGGGGTTTTTGAGAAAGATTTTGGGTGAATTTTGGGTTAAGTTTGGTTAATTTTTGGTGAGTTTTAGGGCAAATTTTGGATGAATTTTTGGGTGTATTTAGGTGAATTTTGGGTGAATTTATGCGGTAAATTTTGGGTGAATTTTTGGGTGAATTTCAGTGGCTTTTGGGTAAATTTGAGATGAAATTTTTGGGTAAATTTTGGGTGAATTTTGGCTCCGCTCCAGGACCCTCCGGGGCTGGGGCCCTTCCTGGGCGACACCGGCAACGGTGAGAGAAAAATGGAATTTTGGGGGAAAAAAATGGGATTTTGGGAAAAAAAACCTGGCTGGGATTTGGGGGAAAAATGGGTAAAAATCAGGAAAAATTTAGGTAAAGAGTCTGGGTTTTGGGGGCAAAACTGTGATTTTTTGGGGGGGAAAATATGGGGAAAAATCTGTTTTTTTGAGGAAAAAATGGGGATTTTGGGGGAAAAAAGTGGTAATTTTTTGGGGAAAAAATGGGGGTTTTGGTGCGATTTTTAGGCTAAATTTTGGGTCAATTTCTGGGAATTTTTGGGTGATTTGTGCGTGATTTTTAGGTGTATTTTGGGTAAATTTCAGCTAAATTTGGGTGAATTTTGGATCAAATTTTGGTAAATTTTAGGTGAATTTTGTGTGAGTTCTGTATGAATTTTTGGAGAATTTCCAATGAATTTTGGGTCTTTTTTGTGGATATTTGGGTAAATTTTGGGTGAATTTTGTCTGAATTTTGGAGTGAATTTTCAGTGATTTTTTTTTAAATTTTGGGTGAATTTTATGAATTTTGGGGTGAATTTTGTGTAAATTTGGGGTGAATTTCTGGGTGATTTTTAGGTGAGTTTTGGGGGATTTTTGGGCGAATTTGGGTGAGTTTCGGGGAATTTTGGGGAAGAATTTTGGGTAATTTTTGTTGAATTTTAGCATGAATTTTGTAGAATTTTTGGTGAATTTTTGGGTAAATTTTGTAGAATTTTTGGGTAAATTTTGTAGAATTTTGGGTGAATTTCTGGGTAAATTTTGGTGGATTTTTGAGTAATTTTTGCATAAATTTGGGTGAATTTTTGTTGAGTTTTCAGTGAATTTTGGGTGAATTTTTGGGTAAATTTGGGTGATTTTGGGTGGATTTGGGGTTGATAATTTCGGGTTCTGGCTCCACTCCAGGGACCCCCCGGGGCTGGGGGAGACCGGCATCGGTGAGAGAAAAAATGGAATTTTGGGGGGAAAAAAACCGGGATTTTGGGAAAAAACACCTGCCTGGGATTTGGGGGGAAAATGGGGAAAATTGGGGAAAAAAAATCTGGATTTTTTTGGGGGGGAAATGGGGATTTTTGGGGGAAAAATGGGGAATTTTAGGAGGGAAAAAAATGGGTTTTTTCATGGAAAAATTGGGCTTTTTTGAGGAAAAAAATGGGGATTTTGGGGGGAAAAAAGGGAATTTTAGGGGAAAAAATGGATTATTTTTGGGGGAAAAAATGGGGGTTTTTTTTGGGAAAAATTGGGATTTTTTAGGGGGAAAAATGGGGTTTTTGGGGGCAAAGAATTTGGAATTTTAGAGGGTAAAAATGGGATTTTTTGGGGGCAAATGAGGACTTTTAGGGGGGAAATAAATTGGAATTTTTGAGTCCAAAAATTAGATTTTCCAAAGGAAAAAATTGGATTTTTTCAGGAAAAAATTGGATTTTTTTGGGGAAAAACGAGGAATTTTAGGAAAAAAAAAAAAAAAAGAGGATTTTGGGGAAAGAGTTTGGAATTTTAGAGGGAAAAAATTGGATTATTTTTCAGGGAAAAAATACGATTTTTTTTACGGGAAAATGAGGAATTTGAGGGTGGGAAAAGGAGGGATTTTGGGGGGAAAAATTTGGAATTTTAGAGGAGAAAAAATGTGATTTTTTAATGGAAAAATTGGGGGTTTTTTCGGGGGAAAAATGGGGATTTTGGGAGGAAAAATGGAATTTTTTGGGGGCGATGAATGGGGATTTTGGGGAAAAAAGAGGATTTTTTTTTCTGCGAAAAATTGGGATTTTTTTTGAGAAAAAATGGGATTTCTTTGCGGAAAAAGGGATTTTGGGAGGGAATTTTGGGACAGATTTTGGATGAATTTTTGGGTGAATTTTGGGTTAATCTTGCTTAATCATTGGCGAACTTTAAGTGAATTTTTGGGGCAAGTTTTCGGTGAATTTTTGGGTGTATTTGGGTGAATTTTTGCAGTAAATTTTGGTGAATTTTGGGGCAAATTTTGCACCAATCATGCTTGGATTTTTGTTAAATTTTGGGAGAAATTTGGCCGAACTTTGGGTAAATTTTCAGTGAATTTTCAGTGAATCTTGGACGGATTTTGTTGAACTTTAGGTGATTTTTTTGGTGATTTTTTAGATGAATTTTGGTGGGGTTTTTTTCTATTTTAGTGCAAATTTCACCGATTTTGGTCAATTCCACCCCGTTTTTCTTCCTTTTATGCAAATTTCTCCAATTTTGGGTGAACTTTGGGGCCATTTGGGACCATTTTGGGTCATTTTGGGATCATGTTCATGTTGACTTTGACCTCATTTTTTCCTCTTTTTCTCCAATTTTGGCGTTTTTTTGGTCGATTTTGGTGCAAATTTCACCGATTTTGGTCAATTTAATCCAAATCTCCCAAATTTTGGGTAAATTTTGGCTCACTTTGGGATCATTTTTAGGTCAATTTTGGTCTCTTTTTTCCCCATTTCCCCCTTTGTTTTAACAGTTTTTTGGGTTGATTTCAGTGCAAATTTCCCCGATTTTGGTCAATTCCATCCCGTTTTTCTGCCTTTTATGCAAATTTCTCCAATTTTGGGTGAACTTTGGGGACATTTGGGATCATTTTGGGTCATTTTGGGATCATTTTCATGTTGACTTTGACCCCATTTTTTCCTCTTTTTCTCCAATTTTGGCGGTTTTTTTGGTCGATTTTGGTGCAAATTTCACCGATTTTGGTCAATTTCATCCAAATCTCCCAAATTTTGGGTCACTTTGGGATCATTTTTACATCAATTTTGGTCTCTTTTTTTGCCCCATTTTCCCCTTTGTTTTAAGCGGGATTTTGGTCAATTTCAGTGCAAAGTTTTGCTAATTTTGGTGAATTTCATCCCGTTTTTCCTCATTTTCTGTGAATTTCTCCAATTTTGGGTGAACTTTGGGGTCATTTGGGATTTTTTTGAGTCATTGTGGAATAATTTCTAAGTAAAATTTCGTCTCTATTTTCCAATTTTTACTTGTTTTGAACTTTTTTTTGGCTGGTTTCGGTGCAAATTTCCCCGATTTTGGTCAATTCCATCCCATTTTCTTTTCATTTTATGCAAATTTTGGGGCAAACTTTGGGGTCATTTTCAGTCATTTTGGGATCACTTTCAGGTCAATTTTAGTCTCATTTTTCCCCGATTTTCCCTCATTTCGAGCGGTTTTTTTGTCTGATTTCGGTGCAAATTTCCCCGATTTTGGTGAATTTCATCCCGTTTTTTTCCTTTTATGCAAATTTCTCCAATTTTGGGGGTGAATTTTGGGGTCATTTTCAGTCATTTTGGGATCACTTTCAGGTCAATTTTAGTCTCATTTTTTCCCAATTTCCCACCATTCCGAGAAGTTTTTTGGCCGATTTTGGTGCAAATTTCACTGATTTTGGTCAATTTCATCCAAATCTCCCAAATTCTGGGTAAATTTTGGGTCATTTTGGGATCATTTTTAGGTCAATTTTAGTCTCATTTTTTTCCTTTTCCCCCCCATTTTAAGCAGTTTTTTGACCGATTTTGGTGCAAATTTGACTGATTTTGGTCAATTTCATCCAAATCTCCCAAATTTTGGGAAAATTTTGGGTCACTTTGGGATCATTTTTACATCAATTTTGGTCTTTTTTTTCCCCATTTCCCCCTTTGTTTTAAGTGTTTTTTTGGTTGATTTCAGTGCAAATTTCCCCGATTTTGGTTAATTTCATCCCGTTTTTTTCTCCTTTTTTGGGAATTTTTCCAATTTTGGGTGAACTTTGGGGTCATTTGGGATAATTTTGGGTCATTTTCAGGTCAATTTTGGTCTCTTTTTTTCTCAATTTTCCTTTGTTTCGAGCGTTTTTTTGGTCGATTTCGGTGCAAATTTCACCGATTTTGGTCAATTTCATCCCGTTTTTTCTCCTTTTTTTGGGAATCTCTCCACTTTTGGGTTAATTTCTTGTGTTTTTGTCATTCCCAGCGTGTCCCGAGTGCGGGCAGCGCT
>NW_026990121.1:0-30829 GCF_036417665.1 Passer domesticus | reverse complement strand
GGTGAGATCACTCACAGGTGAGGTCACACACACACTCAGGTGAGGTCACAGGTGAGGTCACACAGGTGAGGTCACAGGTGAGATCACTCACAGGTGAGGTCACACACACAGGTGACGTCACACACACTCAGGTGTGACACAGGTGAGGTCACAGGTGAGATCACTCACAGGTGACCCCCACAGGTGAGGTCACACACACAGGTGACGTCACACAGGTGAGATCACAGGTGATGTCACACAGGTGATGTCACACAGGTGAGGTCACACACAGGTGAGGTCACACACACAGGTGACGTCATACAGGTGAGATCACACACACACACAGGTGACATCACAGGTGACCTCACACACAGGTGAGACACACAGGTGACCCCACAGGTGAGGTCACAGGTGATGTCACACACACACACACAGGTGACATCACAGGTCACATCACACAGGTGAGGTCACACACAGGTGAGGTCACACACAGGTGACGTCACACAGGTGACATCACAGGTGACATCAAACAGGTGAGGTCACAGGTGATGTCACACACACAGGTGACATCACAGGTCAAATCACACAGGTGAGGTCACACACAGGTGAGGTCACAGGTGAGGTCACACAGGTGAGATCACAGGTGAGACACACAGGTGAGGTCACAGGTGATGTCACACACACACACAGGTGAGATCACAGGTGACCCCCACAGGTGAGGTCACACCCAGGTGAGGTCACACTCAGGTGAGGTCACAGGTGACCCCACAGGTGATGTCATACAGGTGACCCCACAGCCACAGGTGAGGTCACAGGTCAGATCACTCACAGGTGACGTCACACTCAGGTGAGGTCACACACACAGGTGAGGTCACACCCCCAGGTGACCCCACAGGTGACCCCCCCCCCCACCCCCCACTGGGCACAGGTGCTTCAGGTCATTTTGGGGCCATTTCAGGTGATTTTGGGTTATTCCAGGTGTGCCAGGTGTGCCAGGTGTGCAGCCTCACCTGTCCTTGCCGTTGGGCAGCAGCAGGTGGGGCTGGGGTGATTTTGGGCTGGATTTTGGGTAATTTTGGGTGGATTTTTTGTGTTTTTGGTTAATTTTGGGTGGGTTTCAGGTGGTTCCAGGTGTGCCAGGTGTGCCAGGTGTGCCAGGTGTGCAGCCTCACCTGTCCTTGCCGTTGGGCAGCAGCAGGTGGGTCCGGGGTGATTTTGGGTGGATTTTGGGTAACTTTGGATGGATATTTTGTGATTTTGGGTGGATTTTCTGTGGTTTTGGTTAATTTTGGGTGGATTTTGGGTTATTCCAGGTGTGCCAGGTGTGCCAGCCTCACCTGTCCTTGCCGTTGGGCAGCAGCAGGTGCCGCTCCCCCCCCGAGCACACGTAGGTGTTCCTGCGGCCCATCACGCTGGGGGGCACGTGGGGCTGGGGGCACAGGGGGGGAGGGGTCACCTGGGGGCACACCTGGGGGCACAGGGGAGCCCCAGGGACCCCCCCAGGTGTGCCCAGGTGTATCTCAGGTGTATCCCAGGTACCCCCAGGTGTGCCCAGGTGTGTGCCCAGGTGCCCCCAGCCCCCTCAGGTGCCCCCCCAGGTGCCCCCAGGTGAGTTCCCAGCCCCTCCCAGGTGCCCCCAGCTGTGCCCAGGTGAGTTCCCAGGTGCCCCTGGATGCCCCCAGGTGTACCCAGCTGTGCCCAGGTGCCCCCAGGTGTATCTCAGGTGTGACTCAGGTGTGCCCAGGTGTGTTCCCACCCCCCAGCTGTGCCCAGGTGCCCAGGTGAGTGCCCCCAGGTGTGCCCAGGTGTATCTCAGGTGTGTTCCCACCCCCCAGGTGTGTCTCAGGTGCCCCCAGGTGCCCCCAGGTACCCCCAGGTGTGCCCAGGTGCCCAGGTGAGTGCCCAGGTGCCCCTAGGTGTGTCTCAGGTGTGTCTCAGGTATATCCCAGGTGTGTTCCCATCCCCCAGGTGCCCCCAGGTGTGCCCAGGTGCCCCCAGGTGTATCTCAGGTGCCCCCAGGTACCCCCAGGTGTGCCCAGGTGTATCTCAGGTGTATCTCAGGTGTGTTCCCACCCCCCAGGTGTGTCTCAGGTGTGCCCAGGTGCCCCCAGGTGTGCCCAGGTGTGTCTCAGGTGAGTTCCCAGGTGCCCCCAGGTGCCCCCAGGTGTGTCCCAGGTGCCCCCAGGTGTGTTCCCATCCCCCAGGTGAGTTCCCAGGTGTATCTCAGGTGCCCCCAGGTGTGTCCCAGGTGCCCCCAGGTGTGTTCCCATCCCCCAGGTGAGTTCCCAGGTGTATCTCAGGTGCCCCCAGGTGTGTCCCAGGTGCCCCCAGGTGTGTTCCCATCCCCCAGGTGAGTTCCCAGGTGCCCCCAGGTGCCCCCAGGTATGCCCAGGTGTGCCCAGGTGTGTTCCCATCCCCCAGGTGAGTTCCCAGGTGTATCTCAGGTGTACCCCAGGTGCCCCCAGGTGCCCCCACGTGTATCTCAGGTGCCTCCAGGTGTGCCCAGGTGTGTTCCCATCCCCCAGGTGAGTTCCCAGGTGCCCCCAGGTGCCCCCAGGTATGCCCAGGTGTGCCCAGGTGTGTTCCCATCCCCCAGGTGTACCCCAGGTGCCCCCCAGGTGTGCCCAGGTGTGCCCAGGTGTACCCCAGGTGTGCCCAGGTGTGCCCAGGTGTACCCCAGGTGCCCCCAGGTGCCCCCAGGTGCCCCCAGGTGTGCCCAGGTGTGTTCCCATCCCCCAGGTGCCCCCAGGTGCCCCCAGGTGTGCGCACCTGTCCGTCGGGGGCCGCTCGGGGATCTCGGCCTTGTTGGGGTTGTGGGCGCTGCTCACCAGGGGGCTGCAGGGGGGGGGAGGGGCGGCCCCGCCCCCCCGCCCCGCCCCCCCCGCGGGGCCGCCGCTGCCCCGGCGCGAGGGGGGCGGGGCCCGCGCCCCCGGCCACGCCCCCGGCCACGCCCCCCTCCGAGGGGGGAGGGGCGGCCGAGGGGGGGCTGCGGCGGGGGGGCGGGGCCGAGGGGGCGGGGCCGCCTGGGGGGGGAGGGGACAGGGCGGGGTCACGGAGAGGTCACGGGGGGAGGGGACACAGCGGGGCACGCACGGGGTCCCCAAATGTCCCCCAAATGTCCCCAAATGTCCCCCAATGTCCCCAATGTCCAAATTGTCCCAGTGTCCCCTCAGTGTCCCCAGTCTCCCCCAGTGTCCCCAAAGTCCCCCCGTTGTCCCCAATGTCCCCAAAGTCCACCCAATCTCCCATTGTCCCCCAATGTCCCCCCATTGTCCCCGTTGTCACTCACAGATGTCGCTGTGCCCCCAATGTCCCCATTGTCCCCGATCCCCTCACTGTCCCCCCACTGTCCCCAATCCCCCCAATGTCCCCAATGTCCCCTCACTGTCCCCAGTGTCCCCAATCCCCCCAATGTCCCCAATGTCCCCAATCCCCCCAATGTCCCCACTGTCCCCAATGTCCCCAATCCCCCCAATGTCCCCACTGTCCCCAATGTCCCCAATCCCCCCAATGTCCCCCCGATGTCCCCACTGTCCCTAGAGCTGTCACTCACAGAAGTCGCTGTGCCCCCAATGTCCCCATTGTCCCCAATCCCCCCAATGTCCCCAATGTCCCCCTGATGCCCCCAATGTCCCCGATGTCACCATTACCCCCATTGTCCCCCGATGTCCCCAATGTCCCCCTGTTGTCCCCAAGGTGTCACTCACAGAAGTCGCTGTGCCCCCAATCCCCCCAATCCCCCCAATGTCCCCAATGTCCCCCCGATGTCCCCCCGATGTCCCCAGTGTCACTCACAGAAGTCACTGTCCCCCCAATATCCCCCCAATGTCCCCAATCCCCCCACTGTCCCCCCAATGTCCCCGCTGTCCCCAGTGTCCCCAATGTCCCCCCAATGTCCCCAATCCCCCCAATGTCCCCCCGATGTCCCCACTGTCCCCGATGTCCCCACTGTCACTCACAGAAGTCGCTGTGCCCCCAATCCCCCCAATGTCCCCAATGTCCCCCCAATCCCCCCAATGTCCCCAATGTTCCCCCCACTGTCCCCGATGTCCCCAGTGTCACTCACAGAAGTCGCTGTGCCGCCGCTGCCGGTGGTGGCCGCCCCCGCGCTGTCCCTTGCCGTGGCTCCCCGACGTCCCCGACGATGTCCCCGACTTGGTGGCACCGTTGGGCGCCTCGGCCACGCCCCGCGGCCGGGACAGGGACAGGGACAGGGCGGTGCCACCCTCGGGCTGCCACCGGGGGCACAGGGTCACCGGGGTCACTGCCACCCCCCCAGGGACAGGGACAGGGCGGTGCCACCCTCGGGCTGCCACCGGGGGGCACAGGGTCACCGGGGTCACTGTCACTACCCCAGGGTCACTGTCACCCCCCCAGGGACAGGGACAGGGCGGTGCCACCCTCGGGCTGCCACCGGGGGCACAGGGTCACCGGGGTCACTGCCACCCCCCCAGGGTCACTGTCACTACCCCAGGGTCACTGTCACTCCCCCAGGGACAGGGACAGGGACAGGGCGGTGCCACCCTCGGGCTGCCACCGGGGGCACAGGGTCACCGGGGTCACTGTCACCACCCCAGGGTCACTGTCACCCCCCCAGGGACAGGGACAGGGCGGTGCCACCCTCGGGCTGCCACCGGGGGCACAGGGTCACTGTCACCCCCAGGGACAGGGACAGGGACAGGGACAGGGACAGGGCGGTGCCACCCTCGGGCTGCCACCGGGGGCACAGGGTCACCAACATCCTCAATGTCCCACCAAAGTCCCCAAGCCCCAAATGTCCCCGATGTCCCCAATCCCCTCGATGTCCCCAATCCCCTGCATGTCCCCAATGTCCCCAGTGTCCCCAATCCCCTGGATGTCCCCAGTCCCCCAGGATGTCCCCAATGTCCCCAGTGTCCCCAACCCCCTCAATGTCCCTGCTGTCCCCAATCCCCAGGATGTCCCCAATGTCCCCAATGTCCCCAGTCCCCTCGATGTCCCCAATGTCCCCAATGTCCCCAGGATGTCCCCAATGTCCCCAATCCCCTCAATGTCCCCAATCCCCCAGGATGTCCCCAGTGTCCCCCATGTCCCCAGGATGTCCCCAATGTCCCCAATCCCCTCAATGTCCCCAATCCCCCAGGATGTCCCCAGTGTCCCCATTACCTCTCATCCCCCTCAATGTCCCCGATGTCCCAAATCCCCTGGATGTCCCCATTCTGCCCTGCTGTCCCCAATCCCCTGGATGTCCCCAATGTCCCCAATGTCCCCAGGATGTCCCCAGTGTCCCCACCTCTCCGCGCCGTCCCAGCAGCAGGTAGGTGGCCGTGTCCCCAGTCCCCTCGATGTCCCCAATCCCCTCAATGTCCCCAGTGTCCCCAATGTCCCCAATCCCCTGGATGTCCCCAATGTCCCCAATCCCCTCAATGTCCCCAATCCCCCAGGATGTCCCCAGTGTCCCCATTACCTCTCATCCCCCTCAATGTCCCCGATGTCCTAAATCCCCTGGATGTCCCCATTCTGCCCTGCTGTCCCTGCTGTCCCCAATCCCCTGAATGTCCCCAATCCCCTGGATGTCCCCAATGTCCCCAATGTCCCCAGGATGTCCCCACCTCTCCGCGCCGTCCCAGCAGCAGGTAGGTGCCCGTGTCCCCAATCCCCTGGATGTCCCCAGTGTCCCCAATGTCCCCAATCCCCTGCATGTCCCCAATGTCCCCAATGTCCCCAATCCCCTGCATGTCCCCAATGTCCCCAGGATGTCCCCAGTGTCCCCACCTCTCCGCGCCGTCCCAGCAGCAGGTAGGTGGCCGTCACCTCGTTGTACTTGTGGGTGCTCAGCGCCTCCTTGATCTCCTCCCGCGTGTAGCCCATGCCCACCATCACCTCTGGGGACACGGCGCGGTGTCACCGCCGTCCCCGGCGCGGTGTCACCGCTGTCCCCGGCGTGTCCCCGTGTCCCCTCACCGATGCGCTTGGTGTCCCCAAAGTCCTCCTGGGGCTCGGTGTAGGGCGTCAGCTCGTCGCCCTCGTAGCCGATGTTGATCCACTTGTCCTTCATGATTTGCTGGGGGGGCACAAGGGGACATTGGGGACATTGGGGACATTGAGGGGACACTGAGGACACTGGGGACACTGGGGACATGGGGATGTTGGGGACATTGGGGACATTGGGGCACTGGGGACATTGGGGACATTGGGGGGACTTTGGGGACATTGGGGACACTGGGGACAGCAGGGGACACAAGGATGTTCTCACAGTCCCAAATCCCCCCAAAAACCACCCCAAAACCTCTCAAACCACCCCAAAACCCTGCAAGGACCCCCCCCAAACCCCTCTGGGGACCCCCCCAAACCTCCCCAAAACCCCTCAGACCACCCCAAAACCCCTCAAAACCCTCCCAGGACTCCTCAAAACCTCCCCAAAACTCCTCAAAACCTCCCCAAAACCGCCTCAAACTGCCCCAAAACCGCCTCAAACTGCCCCAAAACCGCCTCAAACTGCCCCAAAACCACCTCAAACTGCCCCAAATCCCTCCGGGGACCCCCCAAAGCCCCCCTGGGGACCCCCAGACCTCGAGGGTGCAGCGCTTGGCGGGGTTGAGCACCAGGAAGCGGCGCAGGATGTTCTCACAGTCCCAAACCCCCCCAAAAAACCACCCCAAAACCGCCTCAAACTGCCCCAAAACCGCCTCAAACCCCCCCAAATCCCTGCCAGGACCCCCCAAATCCCTGCCAGGACCCCCAAAAGCCCCCCAGAACCCCTCAAACCACCCCAAAACCCCCCTAAAACTGCCCCAAAACCCTCCCAGGACTCCTCAAAACCTCCCCAAACCCCCTCAAGAGCTCCTCGAAACCGCCTCAAATTGCCCCAAAACCACCTCAAACTGCCCCAAAACCGCCTCAAACCCCCCCAGATCCCTCTGTGGACCCCCCAAAGCCCCCCAGACCTCGAGGGTGCAGCGCTTGGCGGGGTTGAGCACCAGGAAGCGGCGCAGGATGTTCTCACAGTCCGTGGACATGTAGAAGGGCACGCGGTATTTGCCCCGCAGCACCCGCTCCCGCAGCTCCTGCGGGGTCACCGAGGGGTCACTGGGGTCACCGAGGGGTCACTGGGGTCAGCTGGGGTCAGTCATGGTCACTGGGGTCAGTCAGGGTCACCCAGGGTGAACCAGGGACATGGGGGACACCGGGGGTCACTCAGGGTCACTCAGGGTCAGTCAGGGTCACTGGGAGCAGTCAAGGTCACTGGGGTCACTCAGGGTCACTCAGGGTCAGTTGGGGTCACTCAAGGTCACTGGGGTCACTTGGTGACCACTGACCAGGTGACCCCTGTGGGCAGCTCAGGGGTCACAGTAGGGTGGCCCAGAAGGGTCAGGACCAAGTGACCACGCAGTGACCACGCACTGACCACGCAGTGACCACACAGTGACCGGCCGGTCCCCATGAGATGACCACAGGTGACCGGGCAGTCCCCAGGTGACCACAGGTGACCGGGCAGTGACCATGCAGTGACAGGCCAGTCCCCACGAGATGACCACAGGTGACCACTCAGTGACCAGCCAGTCCCCAGGAGGTGACCGCAGGTGACCGGACAGTGACCAAGAGGTGACCATGGCTGGTCCCTGAGAGGTGACCGGACAGTGACCATTCAGTGACCAGCCAATCCCCAGGAGGTGACCACAGGTGACCGGACAGTGCCCAGGAGGTGACCACAGGTGACCACAGGTGACTGGGCAGTAACCACAGGTGACTGGACAGTGCCCAGGAGCTGACCACAGGTGACCAGAGAGTGACCAGGATGTGACCACAGCTGACTGGACAGTGACCACAGGTGACTGGCCAGTCCCCATGAGGTGACCACAGGTGACCAGACAATGACCACGCAGTGACCAGCCAGTCCCTGTAAGGTGACCACAGCTGACTGGACAATGACCGGCTGGTCCCCACAAGATGACCACAGGTGACCACTCAGTGAACGGCCGCTCCCCAGGAGGTGACCACACAGTGACCACAGGTGACCGGCCGCTCCCCAGGAGGTGACCGGGCAGTGATAAGGAGGTGACCAGCTGGTCCCCAGGAGGTGACCACACAGTGACCACTCAGTGACCAGCCACTCCCCACGAGGTGACCACAGGTGACCACTCAGTGACCAGCCGGTCCCCAGGAGGTGACCGGGCAGTGACCACAGGTGACCAGGCAGTCCCCAGGAGGTGACCACAGGTGACCACGCAGTGACCGGCTGGTCCCCATAAGGTGACCACAGGTGACTGGACAGTGACCACAGGTGACTGGACAGTGCCCAGGAGGTGACCACAGGTGACCAGAGAGTGACCAGGATGTGACCACAGGTGACTGGCCAGTGACTGGCTGGTCCCCAGGAGGTGACCACACAGTGACCACAGGTGACTGGCCGGTCCCCATGAGATGACCACAGGTGACCAGGCAGTGACCAGCCGGTCCCCAGGAGATGACCACAGCTGACCACTCAGTGACCAGCCGGTCCCCAGGAGGTGACCACAGGTGACCACAGGTGACCAGCCGGTCCCCAGGAGGTGACCACAGCTGACCAGGCAGTGACCAGCCGCTCCCCATGAGATGACCACAGCTGACTGGACAATGACCAGCCGCTCCCCACGAGATGACCACAGCTGACCAGGCAGTGACCAGCCAATCCCCACAAGATGACCACAGCTGACTGGACAATGACCAGCCAATCCCCACGAGATGACCACAGCTGACTGGACAATGACCGGCCAATCCCCACGAGATGACCACAGCTGACCACGCAGTGACCAGCCAATCCCCACGAGATGACCACAGCTGACCAGGCAGTGACCAGCCGGTCCCCATGAGGTGACCAGGCAGTGACCAGCCGCTCCCCACGAGATGACCGCGGTCTGCCGGCGCCCACCTTGAGGTTGTGGCCGTCGAAGGGCAGCGAGCCGCTGACCAGCGTGTAGAGGATGACCCCCAGGCTCCAGATGTCCACCTCGGGCCCGTCGTACTTCTTGCCCTGGAAGAGCTCGGGCGCGGCGTAGGGCGGCGAGCCGCAGAACGTGTCCAGCTTGGAGCCCCGCGAGAACTCGTTGCTGAAGCCGAAGTCCGCGATCTTGATGTTGGCGTCGGCGTCCAGCAGCAGGTTCTCGGCCTGGGGACATCAGGGGGGACACGGGGACATCAGCAGGGACATGGGGACATCGGTGGGGACAAGGATATTGTCACACGAATGAGGACATTGGGACAGGGACAGAGGGACACTGGGATGAGGACACTGGGATGGGATCTCCATGTTGGTGTTGGTGTCCAGCAGCAGGTTCTCGGCCTGGGGACATCAGGGGGGACATGGGGACATCGGTGGGGACAAGGATATTGTCACACGAATGAGGACATTGGGACAGGGAGAGGGACAGAGGGACACTGGGACAGGGATACTGGGATGGGGACATTGGGATGGGGACACTGGGATGGGATCTTGATGTTGGCGTCGGCGTCCAGCAGCAGGTTCTCGGCCTGGGGACATCAGTGGGGACACTGGGGACATGGGGACATTGTCACAGAAATGGGGACAGAGGGACAAAGACACTGGGACAGGGATACTGGGATGGGGACAGGGACACTGGGATGGGATCTTGATGTTGGCGTCGGCGTCCAGCAGCAGGTTCTCGGCCTGGGGACATCAGGGGGGACATGGGGACATCAGTGGGGACAAGGATATTGTCACACGAATGAGGACATTGGGACAGGGACACTGCCAGAGGGACACTGGGATGGGACCTCCACGTTGGCGTCGGTGTCCAGCAGCAGGTTCTCGGCCTGGGGACACGGGGACATCAGCAGGGACAATGACAGTGGGACAGGAACCAGGACAGAGGGACAGCGACACTGCCAGAGGGACACTGGGATGGGGACATTGGGATGGGGACATTGGGATGGGATCTTGATGTTGGCGTCAGCGTCCAGCAGCAGGTTCTCGGCCTGGGGACATCAGCAGGGACGTGGGGACATCGGTGGGGACAAGGATACTGTGATAGGAATGGGGACATTGGGATGGGGACACTGGGATGGGGACACTGGGACAGGGACAGAGGGACACTGAGATGGACACAGGGACAGGGGACAGTGACACCAGGATGGACACAAGGACATGGGGACAGGAACGGGGACAGGGACAGGGACACAGCGACACCAGGACGGACATGGGGACACTGGGACAGGGACACCAGGACAATGACACCAGGACGGGGACACAGGGACCCCCCCGTGTCCCCCCGTGTCCCCCCGTGTCCCACCTTGAGGTCCCTGTGCACGATGTTCTTCTGGTGGCAGTAGTGCACGGCCGAGACGATCTGGGGACAGCGGGGCCACCGTCACCCACGGTCCCCAGGGTGTCCCCAAGCCCTCCCCAGTGTCCCCAACTCATCCCTGATGTCCCCAAACCCCCCCAGATGTCCCCAGGATGACCCCAAGCCCCCTCAGGTGTCCCCAAGGTGTCCCCCAGGTGTCCCCAAGTCCCTCCCCGATGTCCCCAAGCCCCCCCAGGTTGTCCCCAAGGTGTCCCCAGGTCCCCCCAGGTGTCCCCAGGTGTCCCCAAACCCCACCCAGATGTCCCCAAACCCCCCCAGGTGTCCCCAAACCCCCCCAAGGTGTCCCCAAAGCCCCCCCAGGTGTCCCCCAGATGTCCCCAAGCCCCTCCCTGATGTCCCCAAACCCCCCCAGATGTCCCCAAGCCCCCCCAGGTACCCCCCAGGTGTCCCCAAGGTGTCTCCAGGTGTCCCCCAGGTGTCCCCAAACCCCCCCAGGATGTCCCCAAATCCCCCCAGGTGTCCCCAAGCCCCCCCAGGTACCCCCCAGGTGTCCCCAAGGTGTCTCCAGGTGTCCCCCAGGTGTCCCCAAACCCCCCCAGGATGTCCCCAAATCCCCCCAGGTGTCCCCAAGCCCCCCCAGGTACCCCCCAGGTGTCCCCCAGGTGTCCCCAAACCCCCTCAGGATGTCCCCAGACCCCTCCCTGATGTCCCCAAGCCCCCCCAGGTGTCCCCAAGGTGTCCCCCAGGTGTCCCCACCTGTCGGAACTTGGCCCGTGCCTCCTTCTCCTTCATCCTCCCGTGGGACACCAGGTAATCGAACACCTCACCTGGGGAGAAAAACCCCAAAATTATCCCCAAAATATCATCAAAAAATATCCCAAAATATTCCCAAAAATAACCCAAAATATTCCCAAAATATTCCCAAAAAATATCCCAAAATATCCCAAAATACACCCCAAAAAAACCCCAAATCCACACCAGGTAATCGAACACCTCACCTGGGGAGAAAAATCCCAAAACATCCCCAAAATATCCCAAAAAACCAAAAAAAAAATCCCCCAAAACATCCCCCAAAAATATCCCTCAGTGTCCCCCTGTCCGTGTCCCCAGTGTCCCTCTGTCCCCTGTCCCTCTGTCCCCTGTCCCTCTGTCCCTGTCCCTAGCATCCCCCTGTCCCTCTGTCCCCAGTGTCCCTCCATCCCCCTGTCCCTGTCCCCCTGTCCCTCTGTCCCTGTCTCCCTGTCCCCTGTCCGTCTGTCCCTCCTGTCCCCCTGTCCCCTGTCCCTGTCCATGTCCCTGTCCCCCTGTTCCTCTGTCCCCCTGTCTGTCCCCCTGTCCCTCTGTCCCCTGTCCCCCTGTCTGTCCCCCTGTCCCCCTGTCCCTCTGTCCCCCTGTCTGTCCCTCTGTCCCCTGTCCCCCTGTCTGTCCCCCTGTCTGTCCCCTGTCCCTCACCGGCGCTGGCGTACTCCATGACGAGGTAGAGCGTCTTGTCTGTCTCGATCACCTCGAACAGCTTCACTGAGAGAGAGAGAGAGAGACCCCCACCCAAATTAATCACTGACCCCAACCCTAATTAATCACTGACCCCAACCCTAATTACTGACCTCAACCCTAATTACTGACCCCAACCCAAATTAATTACTGACCCCCACCCTAATTACTGACCCCGACCCCTCCCCAAATCACCTCGCACAGCTTCACTGACAGACAGCCAGACCCCTCCCCTAATTGAGACCCCAACCCTAATTACAGACCCCTCCCCAAATTACAGACCCTGACCCAATTTCAGGGACCCCTCCCCATTTTGGGGCCCCCTCCCCATTTCCAGGACCCCATTTTCAGGCCCCTTCCCCATTTGGGACCCCTCCCCATTCTGGGACCCCTCCCCAATTTGGGGCCCCCTCCCATTTCGGGACCCCTCCCCATTTTTCGTGACCCCCTCCCCATTTGGGACCCCTCCCCATTTTGGGCCCCCTCCCCATTCTGGGACCCCTCCCCATTTTGGGACCCCCTCCCCATTTTTGGGGACCCCTCCCCACCCCCAAAACCCCATTTCGGGCCCCCTCCCCATTTGGGCCCCCTCCCCATTTTTGGTGACCCCCTCCCCAATTCAGGGACCCCTCCCCATTTTAGGGACCCCTCCCCATTTCGGGACCCCTCCCCATTTTTGGGGACCCCTCCCCACCCCCAAAACCCCATTTCGGGCCCCCTCCCCATTTGGGCCCCCTCCCCATTTTAGGGCCCCCTCCCCAATTTGAGGACCCCTCCCCATTTGGGACCCCTCCCCATTTTTGGGGACCCCTCCCCATTTCCAGGACCCCACTTCAGGGACCCCTCCCCCTTTGGGACCCCTCCCCAATTTGAGGACCCCTCCCCATCGGGCCCCCCTCACCGATGTTGGGGTGGTTCAGCCCCTTCATGATCCGAACTTCCCGGAACAGCTGGGGGGTGGGGAGGGGTCAGCGGGGGCCGGAGACCCCTCCCCAAAGGAGGAGACCCCTCCCCAGAGGAGGAGACCCCTCCCCAGAGCCCCCCGGGACCCCTCCCCACCTTCTGCAGGCTGGTGGGGTTCAGCTGCGTCTTGTCGATGATTTTAATGGCGACCTGAATTGGGGAGGGGGCGCTCAGGGGGCGCCCGGGACCCCCCCCCCAAATTTACCTGGGACCCCAAATTCACCCGGGACCCCCAAATTCACCTGGGACCCCAAATTTGTCTGAGACGCCCCCCCCCCCAAATTTATCTGGGACCCCCCTGAGACCCCTCCCCAAAACCCCAAACCCCCTCCCACCACCCCAAAGCCCCCCTGAGACCCCTCCCACCACCCCAAATCCCCCCAAAACCCACCCAAGCCCCCTCCCCACCCCTCCCCAAGCCCCCCGAGCCCCCTCCCACCGCCCCAAACCCCCCTAAATCCCCCCCCGAGCCCCCTCCCCAAACCCCTAACCCCCTCCCACCATCCTAAACCCCCCCTGAGCCCCCTCCCCAAACTTCAACTCCCCTCTAAACCCCCTCCCACCACCCCAAATCCCCCCCAAACCCCCTCCCCAAATCCCTGAGCCCCCTCCCACCACCCCAAATCGCCCGAGACCCCTCCCCAAATCCCTGTACCCCCTCCCCACACCCCTAAACCCCCTCCCACCCCCCCGAGCCCCCTCCCACCACCCCAAATCCCCCGAGACCCCTCCCCAAACCCCTAAACCCCCTCCTACCACCCCAAATCCCCCCTGAGACCCCTCCCCAAATCCCTGTACCCCCTCCCACTGCCTCAAACCCCCACCAAACCCCCTCCCACCACCCCAAATTCCCCCCAAACCCCCCTGAGACCCCTCCCCAAACCCCTAAACCTCCTCTAAACCCCCTCCCACCCCCCCAAATCCCCCCCAAATCCCCTCTAAACCCCCTCCCCACCATCCTGAGACCCCTCCCACCACCCCAAATCCCCCCAAAACCCCCCCTGAGACCCCTCCCCAAACCCCTAAACCTCCTCTAAACCCCCTCCCACCCCCCCAAATCCCCCCCAAATCCCCTCCCACCACCCCAAACCCCCCCGAGCCCCCTCCCCAAGCCCCCCGAGCCCCCTCCCCAAACCCCTAAGCCCCCTCTCCAGCCCCCTAAATCCCCCCAAATCCCCCCCAAACCCCCTCCCCACATCTCCAAACCCCCTCCCACCCCCCCAAATCCCCCTCCCAGCACCCCAAATCCCCCCCGAGCCCCCTCCCAGCACCCCAAACCCCTCCAAATCCCCCCCCAAACCCCCTCCCCACCCCTCCAAACCCCCTCCCACCACCCCAAATCCCCCCCAAACCCCCTCCCCACCCCTCCAAACCCCCTCCCACCCCCCCAAATCCCCCCTGAGACCCCTCCCCAAATCCCTGTACCCCCTCCCACTGCCTCAAACCCCCTCCAAACCCCCTCCCACCCCTCCAAATCCCCCCCAAACCCCTCCAAATCCCCCCCAAACCCCCTCCCCACCCCTCCAAACCCCCTCCCACCCCTCCAAATCCCCCCCAAACCCCCTCCCACCCCTCCAAATCCCCCCCAAACCCCTCCAAATCCCCCCCAAACCCCCTCCCCACCCCTCCAAACCCCCTCCCACCACCCCAAATCCCCCCCAAACCCCCTCCCCAAATCCCTGTACCCCCTCCCACCACCCCAAATCCCCCCCAAACCCCCTCCCCACCCCCCCAAACCCCCTCCCACCCCCCCAAAGCCCCCCGAGCCCCCCGCCCACCTCGCGGCCGGTCAGCACGTGCCGGGCCAGCTTGACCTTGGCGAAGTTGCCCTTGCCGATGGTGCGCAGCAGCCGGTAGTTCCCAACGTGGGGAGGGGGCTCCTCGGGACCCCCGCCCAGCGAGCCCCGGCCCCGGGGGGCGCCGGCCCCGCGGCCCCCCGCCCACCCCCCGGCCTTGTCGGGGCGGCCGCCGCCCCCCGGGCCCGCCTGGGGGGGGAAACGGGGTGAGACCCCTCCCCAAATTAAAATATCACACTGAGACCCCTCCCCAAATTGGGTTAGCACACTGAGACCCCTCCCCAAATTGAGATAACACAGTGAGACCCCTCCCCAAATTGAATTATCACACTGAGACCCCTCCCCAAATTAACACAGTGAGAGTCCTGGCCCAATTATGGCACTGAGACCCCTCCCCAAATTGAGTTAGCACACTGAGACCCCTCCCCAAATTATCCCCCGGGCCCGCCTGGGGGGGGAAACGGGGTGAGACCCCTCCCCAAATTGGGTTAGCACACTGAGACCCCTCCCCAAATTATCCCCCCGCCCACCCCCCGGCCTTGTCGGGCCGGCCGCCGCCCCCCGGGCCCGCCTGGGGGGGAGAACGGGGTGAGACCCCTCCTCAAATTGGGTTAGCACAGTGAGACCCCTCCCCAAATTGGGTTAGCACACTGAGACCCCTCCCCAAATTAACACAGTGAGAGTCCTGTCCCAATTATGGCACTGAGACCCCTCCCCAAATTGAGATAACACAGTGAGACCCCTCCCCAAATTAACACAGTGAGACTCCCACCCCAATTATGGCACTGAGACCCCTCCGCAAATTGAATTATCACAGTGAGACCCCTCCCCAAAACCCCTGAGACCCCCGAAAACTCAGGGCGAGACCCCAGACCCCCAAAAAACCCCCAGACCCCTCCCGGTACACCCCCAAACCCCCCCAGACCCCCTCCCCATAACCCCGAGACCCCTCCCGGTACCTCCCGGCGCCCCCAGACCCCCTCCGGTGCCCCCCAGACCCCCTCCGGTACCCCCCAAACCCCACCTCAGGCCCCCCCGGTGCCCCCCCCCCCCCAGACCCTCACCCACCCCCCCACCCCCCCCTCACCGTCTCCGCGTTCCGCTCGTTCCCCGCCGCCAGCGCGGAGCGCGAGGACATGGTCCCGGCCCGGGGGGCTCCGGGGGGGCCCCGTTCCCGGGGGGGGTCCCGTTCCCGGGGGGGGTCCCGTTACCGGGGGGGCCGGGCCGGGGCGGCCATGGCGGCCATGACGCCGGAAGCGGAAGCGGGGCGCGCCGAGAAAGGGGAAAGGGGGCGGGGTTTTGCCCGTAAAAGGAGAGGGAGCGCTGAGGGGTTGGCCACGCCCACGGAGGGGAGAGGGCCAATCAGGAGGCGGCGCTGAGGCATGGAGACAGGCGGGCACGCCCCGCGGAGGGGCGGGGCTAAGGGAGGGGGGTGGGCGGTGATTGGGCGAGCGCTGGCCAATGGGGAGGGAGAGCGGGGTTGGGGGCGGGAACGAAGGGGAGGGGTCACGTGTGACGCACCTGGGGTCACGTGTGTCACACCTGGGGTCACCTGGGGTCACCTGGGGTCACGTGTGTCCCCTCCCAGTGTCCCCAGTCTCCCCAGTATCCCCCTACCAGTATCCCCAGTATCCCCAGTGTCCCCGCTGTCCCCAGCCCAGTATCCCCAGTATCCCCTCCCAGTCTCCCCAGTATCCCCCCTGTCCCCATCCCAGTGCTCCCAGTATCCCCAGTGCTCCCAGTGCTCCCAGTGTCCCGCCCCGCCGTCCCCTCCCAGTATCCCCAGTGTCCCCAGTATCCCCTCCCAGTATCCCCAGTCTCCCCAGTACTCCCAGTATCCCATCCCAGTGCTCCCAGTATCCCCTCCCGCTGTCCCCAGTGTCCCCAGTGTCCCATCCCAGTATCCCCAGTATCCCCGCTGTCCCATCCCAGTATCCCCAGTCTCCCCAGTGCTCCCAGTATCCCATCCCAGTGTCCCTGCTGTCCCATCCCAGTATCCCCAGTATCCCCAGTGCTCCCAGTATCCCATCCCAGTGTCCCTGCTGTCCCATCCCAGTATCCCCAGTATCCCCACTGTCCCCATCCCAGTGCTCCCAGTATCCCCAGTGCCCCCAGTGTCCCCTCCCAGTATCCCCAGTGCCCCCAGTGTCCCCATCCCAGTATCCCCAGTGCCCCCAGTGTCCCCTCCCAGTATCCCCAGTGCTCCCAGTGTTCCCTCCTGCTGTCCCCAGTGTCCCCAGTATCCCCATCCCAGTGTCCCCAGTGGCCCCAGTACCCTGTCCCAGTGCTCCCAGTGCTCCCGCTGTCCCCTCCCAGTGCTCCCAGTGCTCCCAGTGTCCCCTCCCAGTATCCCCAGTCTCCCCAGTCTCCCCAGTATCCCCTCTCAGTCCTCCCAGTGCTCCCGCTGTCCCCATCCCAGTGCTCCCAGTATCCCCAGTGCCCCCAGTGTCCCCATCCCAGTCTCCCCAGTCTCCCCAGTATCCCCGTCCCAGTGCTCCCAGTGTCCCCACTGTCCCCATCCCAGTGCTCCCAGTGCTCCCAGTGTCCCCGCTGTCCCCATCCCAGTGCTCCCAGTGCTCCCAGTGCTCCCAGTGCTCCCAGTGCTCCCGCTGTCCCCATCCCAGTGTTCCCAGTCTCCCCAGTGCTCCCAGTATCCCATCCCAGTGTCCCTGCTGTCCCATCCCAGTATCCCCAGTATCCCCGCTGTCCCCATCCCAGTGCTCCCAGTATCCCCAGTGCCCCCAGTGTCCCCATCCCAGTATCCCCAGTGCCCCCAGTGTCCCCTCCCAGTATCCCCAGTGCTCCCAGTGTTCCCTCCTGCTGTCCCCAGTGTCCCCAGTATCCCCATCCCAGTGTCCCCAGTGGCCCCAGTACCCTGTCCCAGTGCTCCCAGTGCTCCCAGTGCTCCCAGTATCCCATCCCAGTGTCCCCAGTGCTCCCGCTGTCCCCATCCCAGTGCTCCCAGTGCTCCCAGTGCTCCCAGTCCCCCCCGCCGTCCCCTCCCGGAACCGGGGCTGACCCTGCCCGCCCGGGGGGGCCCCTCCGGGGCGGCGCTTCCTCAGGAAACCCCCGGTGTCACCGCCAGTGTCACCAGCGGAGCCACCGGTGTCACCAGAGCCACCGCCGGGGCCACCAGTGCCACCAGAGCCACCGCCAGTGTCACCAGAGCCACCGCCAGTGCCACCAGTGCCGCCACAGCCAGCGCCAGTGCCACCAGTGCCACCAGTGCCACCGGAGCCCGCGCCGCCGGAGCCACCGCCGCCACCGCCGGTGTCACCACAGCCACCACCGGAGCCACCGCAGCCACCGCCAGTGCCACCAGTGCCACCTCCAGTGCCACCACCGCCACCGCCGGTGTCACCGCAGCCAGCCCCGGTGTCCCCAGTGCCGCCGCCGCCGCCGCCACCCCTCGGGCTGTCCCCGCCGTGTCCCCTCGGGGTGCCGCCCCCCCCTCTGTCGCTGTCCCCCGGTACCCCCTCGGTGTCCCCCCGGTGTCCTCTCGCTGTCCCAGTGTCCCCCCAGTGTCCCCCGCTGTCCCCCAGTGTCCCCAGTGTCCCCTCATTGTCCCCCGCTCTTCCCACTGTCCCGCTGTCCCCCGGTTTCCCCAGTGTCCCCCCAGTGTCCCCCACTCTCCCCAGTGTCCCCGCTGTCCCCTCGCTGTCCCCCCACTGTCCCCCCAGTGTCCCCCTCTGTCCCTAGTGCCCCCAGTGTCCCCCAGTGTCCCCCAGTGTCCCCCAGTTTCTCCCCGCTGTCCCCTCGCTGTCCCGCTCTCCCCAGTGTCCCCTCAGTGTCCCCCCGCTCTCCCCAGTGTCCCCAGTGTCCCCCTGTCCCCCCAGTGTCCCCCTCTGTCCCTAGTGCCCCCAGTGTCCCCCCACTCTCCCCAGTGTCCCCCTGTCCCCCCAGTGTCCCCCTCTGTCCCCCCGCTGTCCCCCCGCTGTCCCCGCTGTCCCCCCGGGCCATGCCGCTGCTGCGGAGACCCCCGGGCTCGGGCCCGGAGCGCGGCGACCCCTTCCCCGCCGCCGAGGCCGGGGGTCGCCGCCGCCGCCGCGCCACCCTGGCCGGGCTGGTGGTGGGGCAGCTCGGGGGGCAGCTCGGGGGGCAGCTCGGGGGTCCCTTCGCCAGGGGCCGCCGCGCCCCCCGCGACCCCCGCGGGCGGCGGCGCTCCGAGGACGCGGGGGCGGCGCGGAGACCCCCGGAGGAGGCGGGGGGCGGCAAGCGGGGGTCGCTGCTGCGGCTGGCCCTGGGGACGTGGGGACAGCGCGGCGGCTCCGAGCGGGGGGCGCCCCCCGAGGGGCAGCCGGGGGGCGGCGGGGCGGCGGGGCCGCGCCCCGAGGGCAGGGACGGCGACACGGACGGCGACAGGGACGGCGACGGGGACAGGGAGCCGCTGTCCGGTGAGTGGGGGGCTTGGGGGGCTTGGGGGGCTTGGGGGGCTTGGGGACATGAGAGGGGACAGGGACAGGGAGAGGGAGCCGCTGTCCGGTGAGTGGGGGGCTTGGGGGGCTTGGGGGGCTTGGGGACATCAGGGGGGACAGGGGATGGGGACAGGGACAGGGAGCCGCTGTCCGGTGAGTGGGGGGGGCTTGGGGACACGGGGGGCTTGGGGGGCTTGGGGACATGAGAGGGGACAGGGACAGGGACAGGGACAGGGAGCCGCTGTCCGGTGAGTGGGGGGCTTGGGGGGCTTGGGGACATCAGGGGGGAGAGGGGATGGGGACAGGGACAGGGACAGGGACAGGGACAGGGACAGGGACAGGGACAGGGAGCCGCTGTCCGGTGAGTGCGGGGGGCTTGGGGACACGGGGGGCTTGGGGGGCTTGGGGACATGAGAGGGGACAGGGACAGGGACAGGGACAGGGAGCCGCTGTCCGGTGAGTGGGGGGGCTTGGGGGGCTTGGGGGGCTTGGGGGGCTTGGGGACACAAAGGGACAGGGAGCTGCTGTCCGGTGAGTGGGGGGACAGGGGGCTTGGGGACACGGGGGGCTTGGGGACAATGGGGACACGGTGGGACAGGAGGGCTTGGGGACACGGGGGGCTTGGGGGGCTTGGGGACATCAGGGGGGACAGGGGATGGGGACAGGGACAGGGAGCCGCTGTCCGGTGAGTGCGGGCGGCGGGGGGCTTGGGGACAATGGGGGCTTGGGGGGCTTGGGGACATCAGGGGGACGTGGGGACTTGGGGACAATGGGGGGGACAACGAGAGGCAGGGGGGGCTTGGGGACAGCAAGGGACAGGGGGCCTTGGGGACAATGGGAGGACAGGGGGACTTGGGGGGGCTTGGGGACATGAGAAGGGGACAGGGGGCTTGGGGACAGTGGGGGACAACGGGGACAGGGGGGCTTGGGGACGTGAGGGAGGATGGCGGGGCTTGGGGACACCAAGGGACAAGGAGGTTTGGGGACAATGGGGGGACAACGGGGGGCTTGGGGGGCTTGGGGACTGCGAGGGACAGGGTGTGGGGACAGGGAACTTGGGGACATGAGGACATGGGGGCTTGGGGACAGTGACAGAGGCCACAGGGACAGGGGATGGTGACAAGGGACACAGGGCCTTGGGGACACGGGGACGAGGGGATGGGGACTTTGGGAGATGGGACGTGGGATGGGGACAGGGGACAGGCGGATGGGGACACGGGGACAGGGAACTTGGGGACACGGATCTATGTGCCACCAGGCCAGGTGCCACCAGATCCAGGTGCCACTGGATCCAAATGCCACCAGGCCAGGTGCCACCAGGTGCCACCGATCCAGGTGCCACTGGATTCAAGTGCCATGGATCCAGGTGCCACCAGATCAGGTGCCACCAGATCCAAGTGCCACCAGGCAGGTGCCACAGGATCTAAGTGCCACCGGATTCAAATGCCATGGATCCAGGTGCCACCAGATCCAGGTGCCACCAGGTGCCACCAGGCCAAGTGCCACCAGATCCAGGTGCCACCGATCCAGGTGCCACCACGCTCCATCGCGTCCCCGTGTCCCCGCAGTGCTGGAGATCCTGGAGCTCATCCAGCGCCGCGACCTGGTGGCGGCCGACGCGCAGATCATCGCGCTGGAGGCCGAGTGCTCCCTGTCCCCGTCCCCGTGCCCGCGCCCGGGCTCCCCGCCGCCGTCCCCGCTGCCCTCGGGCGGGCGCCGCGCCCGCGACGTGGCCCTGCTCTACCGGGCGCTGCTGGCCCAGCTCTGGGCCGTGGTGGCCGAGGCGGTGCCCGCGGTGGCCGAGGCCGGCCGCGGCGGCCCGGCGCTGGCCCCGCTGCGGGCCGTGGTGGCCGTGCTGGAGCAGGAGGAGGCCGCGGACGCCCGGAGCCCCCCGGGGACCCCTGGCCGGGCGGCCGCGGGCGCTGCGGCGGCGCTGGCACGAGGCGGTGGCGCGGGCGGCGGGCGAGCGGCTGGCGCAGGTGGCCCCGGCGGGCGGGCTGGGGGCCAGGCTGGCGGCGCTGGCGGCCAGGGTGGTGGGCGACCTGGGGGCCGTCAGGAGCCACGTGGCGCCCGCCTACCCGCCCGAGTACGGGGCGCTGGGGGTCTACGCCCGCGGGTACCACCGGGCGCTGGCGCAGCAGCTGAGGGGGCTGGCGCAGAGACCCCTGGCAGTGCCCGAGATGTACCTGCTGCTGGACTGGCACAGCAACGCCTACCCCAGGTGAGACCCCCTGGAAGGTGACCCACAGACAGGTGAGACACCTGGGAACCCCAAAATGTGACCCACGGCAGTGCCCACCCCCAAAATCTGACCCCTGCCAATGCCCACCCCCAAAATCTGTGCCATTGCAATGCCTACCCAGGTGAGACCCCAAAAGGTGACCCACAGACAGGTGAGACACCTGGGAACCCCAAAATGTGACCCGTGCCAATGCCCACCCCCAAAATCTGTGCCATTGCAACGCCTACCCCAGGTGAAAACCCCCGAAAGCTGACCCATAGAGAGGTGAGACACCTGGGAACCCCAAAATGTGACCCACGGCAGTGCCCACCCCCAAAATCTGACCTGCGGCAACGCCCGCCCCCAAAATCTGCACCTCAGCAATGCCCACCCCAGGTGAGACCCCCGGAAGGTGACCCGTAGACAGGTGAGACACCTGGGAACCCCAAAATGTGACCCTTGGCAATGCCCACCCCCAAAATCTGCACCATTGCAACGCCTACCCCAGGTGAGACCCCCCGGAAGGTGACCCGTAGACAGGTGAGACACCTGGGAACCCCAAAATGTGACCCACGGCAGTGCCCACCCCCAAAATCTGCACCATGGCAACGCCCACCCCCAAAATCTGCACCATGGCAATGCCTACCCCAGGTGAGACCCCCGAAAGCTGACCTTAGACAGGTGAGACACCTGGGAACCCCAAAATGTGAGCCACGGGCAGGTGTGGGGCAGGTGAGACACCTGGGAACCCCAAAATCTGCCCCAGCCACCCCAGGCGGTGTCAGCCCCCAGGCACCCCGGTCCCCAGGGTGTCCCCAGGTGTCCCCAGGGTGTCCCCAGGTGCCCCCAGGTGTCCCCAGGTGTCCCCAGCTGTCCCCAGGGTGTCCCCAGACACCCACCGGTGCTGTCCCCCCCCAGGGAGGTTTTTGGGCACCCCGAGGTGGGGGCGCTGCTGCGGGCGCAGGAATTGGGGCCCCTCCTGCCCCCCGAGACCCAGCGGCAGCTGGAGAGCGCCTGCATCGCCGCCGTCAAGGTGGGGACAGCGGGGACAGCGGGGACATTGGGGACAGAGGGGACATTGGGGACATTGGGGACAGAGGGGACATTGGGGACATTGGGGACAGTGGGAACAATGGGGACAATGGGGACATTGGGGGATTGGGGACATTGGGGGGATTGGGGACAATGGGGGCAGTGGGGACATTGGGGACAATGGGGACATTGGGGGGACATTGGGGACACTGGGGGATTGGGGGGACAACGGGGACATTGGGGACATTGGGGACATTGGGGGGACAACGGGGACATTGGGGACAGAGGGGACATTGGGGACATTGGGGACACTGGGGGGATTGGGGACAATGGGGACAATGGGGACATTGGGGACACTGGGGGGATTGGGGACAATGGGGGCAGTGGGGACAGAGGGGACATTGGGGACATTGGGGATGTTGGGGACATTTGGGGGGATTGGGGACATTTGGGACAGCGGGGACAATGACAGCAGGGACAGTGGGGACATTGAGGGGATTGGGGACAGTGGGGGGATTGGGGACACTGGGGACATTGGGGACACTGGGGACATTGGGGGTATTGGGGACATTGGGGATAATGGGGACAAAGAGGACAATGGGGACATTGGGGGGCTCTGTGGTGGCACTGGGCCTGGCACTGTGGTGCCACCACAAGTGTCACCAGGACAGTCCCAGGGCAGGGGGTGGCACTGGGACTGCGTGCCCCGCTGTCCCCATCACCGTGTCCCCTGTCCCGTGTCCCTGTCCCCTCCCGGTGTCCCCTGGCTGTCCCCTGTCCCGTGTCCCTGTCCCCTCCCCGGTGTCCCCTGGCTGTCCCCTCCCCGGTGTCCCCTGGCTGTCCCCACACCGTGTCCCCTGTCCCGTGTCCCCTGTCCCCTCCCGGTGTCCCCTGCAGGCCAAGCTGGAGGTGGCCGTGGCGCAGGAGCTGCAGCTCAGCGAGGACAGGTGGCCCGAGGATGTCACCAGCCAGGACACGGAGGACGGGCTGGCCACGCGTGTCACCGGGGTACGGCCACGCGTGTCACCGGGGTACGGCCACCGCGCCCCGGCCCTGCCGCCCGCGGTGGCCCTGGGGACCCCGCGGTGCCACCCACAGAGGGGTCCGGGGTGGCTCAGGGGACACTGTGGCTGTGTCACCACACCTGTGGTGGTTGTGTCCCCAAAGCCTCAGTGGCCTTGTCCCCAAGGCTCAGGGGACACCGTGGCCGTGTCCCCAAGGCCCAGGGGACACTGTGGTGGTGGCCATGTCCCTATAACTGCGGTGGCTGTGTCCCCAAACCCTTGGTGGCCGTGTCCCCAAGGCCCCGGGGACACCGTGGCCGTGTCCCCAAGGCCCCGGGGACACCGTGGCCGTGTCCCCAAGGTTGAGGGGACACCGTGGCCGTGTCCCCCCCAGCTGCTGCGGGCGCACGTGGACCGAGCCCCCCAGGTGACCCCCGAGTTCGGGCGGGAGATGGCGCACAGCCTGCTGGGAGTGCTGGTGGCCTTCCTGCACAGGTGGGACACTGGGGACACCTGGGGACACCCGGGGACACCTGGGGACACCCTGGGGACATGGGGACACCCCTGGGGACACCGGGATGTGACACAGGGACGTGGGGACATGGGGACATGGGGGATGTGGGGACACTGGGATGTGACACAGGGACATGGGGACACCGGGATGTGAACACATGGGGACACCAGGAGTGACACAGGGGACATGGGGACACCGGGATGTGACACAGGACAGCCCTGGGGCTGGGGACACGGGGACATTGGGACACCCTGGGGACACCGGGAGGGACACGGGGACATTGGGACACAGGGGACATGGGGAGACATGGGGGACATGAGGACACTGGGATGTGAGACAGGGACATGGGGACATGGGGACACAGGGACATGGGGACACCCCAGGGACACCAGGATGTGACACAGGGACATGGGGACATGGGGGACATGGGGACAGGGACATGGGGACAGGGACATGGGGACACCCTGGGGACACTGGGATGTGACACAGGACATGGGGACACTGGGATGTGACACATGGGGGACACCAGGAGTGACACAGGGACATGGGGACACCCCAGGGACACCGGGATGTGACACAGGGACATGGGGGATGTGGGGACACCGGGATGTGACACAGGACAGCCCTGGGGCTGGGGACACGGGGACATTGGGACACCCTGGGGACACCAGGATGTGACACAGGGACATGGGGACACGGGGCACATGGGGGACATGGGGACACCCTGGGGACACCCTGGGGACACTCTGGGGGACGTGGGGACACCGGGATCTGACACAGGGATATGGGGACACAGGGACATGGGGGACATGGGGGACATGGGGACAGGGACATGGGGACAGGGACATGGGGACACCAGGATGTGACACATGGACGTGGGGACACCATGGGGACACTCTGGAGGACGTGGGGACACCAGGAGTGACACAGGACAGGGCCCCACCTGCTGCACGGGGACCCAGGGGACACCCCCAGTGGCGGCACCGGGGCCACACCCCCGGGTCCCCCCGGGTGCCACCACGTTGGTGACAGAGCTGTCCCCAGCTTCCAGCGCAAGGTCGAGCGCTTCCTGGAAGCCCCCGGCGACGTCCCCGCGCCCCGACGCCGCCCGCGCCATCGCCCTGGCCAACTGCGTCCCGCCCTTCCGGTGAGGCCACCGCGCGTCCCCGGTGTCCCCAGTGTCCCCCAGGGTGAGGTGGCACCTCGGTGACACCTCGGCGTCACTTTGAGCAGGGCGTTCGCCGAGCGGCTGGCGCAGTTCGGGCACGCCGAGAGCGAGGAGCCGCGGCGGCAGGCGCACGCCGCGCTGGACCGCGTCACCCGCAGCCTGCGGCCACCACCTCACGCGGCGCCTCTTCGAGGACCTCAAGGTGACGCCGGGGCGCGGGGGGCGCCCGTGGGTGCGGCGAGGGGCTGGGGGGGTGGGGACGCGCGTGGGAGGCGGCGGCTGTCATTGGGTGTTGGTTGGGTGACAGTCGTGGTGGCCACCATTGGGTTGGTGACAACTGGGACATGGTGGCCATCAGTGGGTGTTGGGTGACAATTGTCATGGACACCATTGGGTGTTGGGTGACAATCATGATGGCCACCACTGGGCGTTGGGTTGGGTGACAATTGTGACATGGTGGCCACCACTGGGTGTTGGGTTGGGGTGACAGTCGTGGTGGCCACCATTGGGTTGGTGACAATTGGACATGGTGGCCACCATTGGGTGTTGGGTTGGGTGACAATTGTGACATGGTGGCCATCATTGGGTGTTGGGTGACAATTGTGACATGGTGACCACCATTGGGTGTTGGGTTGGTGACAATTGTGACATGGTGGCCACCATTGGGTTGGTGACAATTGGACATGGTGGCCACCATTGGGTGTTGGGTTGGGTGACAATTGTGACATGGTGGCCACCATTGGGTGTTGGGTTGGTGATAGTCGTGGTGGCCACCATTGGACTGGTGACAATTGTGACATGGTGGCCACCATTGGGTTGGTGACAATTGTGACATGGTGGCCATCAGTGGGTGTTGGGTGACAATTGTGACATGGTGGCCACCACTGGGTGTTGGGGTTGGTGACAATTGTGGTGGCCACCATTGGACTGGTGACAATTGGGACATGGTGGCCACCATTGGGTGCTGGGTGACAATTAGGACATGGTGGCCATCACTGGATGTTGAGTTTGGTGACACCCATGGGACATGGTGGCCACCATTGGGTGTGGGTTGGGTGACAGTCGTGGTGGCCACCATTGGACTGGTGACAATTGTGACATGGTGACCATCATTGGGTGCTGGGTGACCAATTGTGACATGGTGACCACCATTGGATGTTGAGTTTGTGACACCCATGGGACATGGTGGCCACCATTGGGTTGGTGACAACTGTGACATGGTGGCCACCCTTGGGTGTTGGTTGGGTGACAACTGTGACATGGTGGCCACCATCGCTCACTGACCTGGTGACACCCCTGGGACACCACGCCCATATTCGAGCGTCACCCCTGGGTGCCCCCCGGGGGCGGGGCCGCGGTGACGCCCCCCGCGCCGCCCCCAGCCCCACTTCGGGAAGCTGATGAAGCGCAAGTGGCTGACGAGCCCGGACGCCTTCGACGCCATCGTCATCCTCGTCACCGGCTTCGCGCAGACGCTGCGGCCGCTGCACCCCGAGCCGCGCCAGGTGGGCGGGGACACCTGGGGACACCTGGGGGACACCTGGGGGACAGCTGGGGGACACATGGGAGACACCTGGGGGACAGCTGGGGACACCTGAGGACACCTGGGGACACATGGGAGACACCTGGGGGACAGCTGGGGACAGCTGGGGACAGTTGGGGGACAGCTGGGGACAGCTGGGGACACCTGGGGGATACCCTGGGGACACCTGGGGGACAGCTGGGGACACCTGGGGACACCTGGGGGACACCTGGGGACACCTGGGGACAGCTGGGGACACCTGGGGACACCTGGGGGATACCCTGGGGACACCTGGGGGACACCCTGGGGGACAGCTGGGGACACCTGGGGGACACCTGGGAGACACTGTGACATCAGGGGTGGGGTGACACCTGGGTGACCCCTGGGTGCGGTGACCTCAGTGCCACCATTGGGTGCTGCCCTGGGTGACACCACGGTGGCAATGGCTGCGGTGCCATGACCGGGCGCCACCCTGGGTGACACCACGGCCACGGCGGCCACACCGGGCGCCACCCCAGGTGACCGTGGTGGCACTGCCACCACCGGGCGCCACCCTGGTGACCCGGCGGTGGCGCTGCCCGGCAGGTGCTGGTCAGCGAGCTGCACCGCCGCGTGCTCATCGAGTACGTGCGGCCGCTGCTGCAGGGACGCCTGGTGTGCGCCTCGGCCAAGGCGCGCGCCCGCGTGGCCGCCCGCCTGGGCGACGAGGCCCGCCAGCTCCGCGAGCTCTTCACGCGCCTGGTGAGACCCCCGGGACCCCCCGGACCCCCCGGGACCCTCTGGGGAGGGGGCTGGCACGGGTGGCGCCCGATACGTGGGTGACGCGGCTGTGGGGTGTTGGTGGGGTGGGGTGACACCTGTGGGACATTGTTGGGTGTTGGGTGGCACCTGTGGGACTTTTTTTGGGTTTCTGGGTTGGGTGACACCCATGGGACATCAACATGGGACATTGTTGGGTTGGCTTGCGTTGGGTTGGGTTGGGTTGGGTTGGGTTGGGTGGCACCTGTGGGATGCCATTGAGTTGGGTGACACCCATGGGACATCAATGGGTTGGGTGACACCTGTGGGATGTTGTTGGGGTGTTGGGTTGGGTGACACCCATGGGACATTTTTGGGTTTCTGGGTTGGGTGACACTCATGGACATTGTTGGGTTGGGGTGACACCCATGGGACATCAATGGGTTGGATGGCAGCCAGTGGGACATTGTTGGGTTGGGTTGGGTTGGGTTGGGTTGGGTTGGGTTGCTTTGGGTTGGGTTGGGTTGGGTTGGGTTGGGTGGCACCTGTGGGACATCGTTGGGTTGGGTGGCACCTGTGGGATGTTGTTGAGTTGGGTGACACCCATGGGACATTGTTGAGTTGGCTTGGGTGGCACCTGTGGGACATTGTTGGGTGTTGGGTTGGGTGACACCTGTGGGATGTTGGTGGGGGTTGGAATTGGGTGACACCCATGGGACGTCGCTGGGTGCTGGGTGACACCCATGGGCATTGTTGTGTTGGGTTGGGTGACACCCATGGGACATTATTGGGTTCAGTTGGGTGACACCCCTGGGACATCACTGGGTATTGGATTTCTGGGTTGGGTGACACCCATGGGACATCAATGGGTTGGGTGACACCCATGGGACACCGTTGGGGTGGGTTGGGTGACACCCATGGGACATTATTGGGTTCAGTTGGGTGACACCCATGGGACGTCGCTGGGTATTGGGTTTCTGGGTTGGGTGACACTTGTGGTGTCACGTGTGACATCAATGACCCACCCACGGGACATCGTTGGGTGTTGAGTTGTTGGGTTGGGTGACACCCATGGGACATCACTGAGTTGGGTGACACCCATGGGGGCACCGCTGGGTGCCGGGTGACACCCATGGGACATCACTGAGTTGGGTGACACCCATGGGGCACCGCTGGGTGCCGGGTGACACCCATGGGACATCACTGAGTTGGGTGACACCCATGGGGCACCGCTGGGTGCCGGGTGACACCGGTGTCCCGCAGGAGTCGGCGTCGCCCTGGCTGGACTCGGTGGTGCCGCGGCTGCGGGAGCTGCTGGTGCTGGAGGACACGGCCGCGCTGCAGATGGAGGTCGGCGCCCTGGCCAGGGACTTCCCCGACGTCCGGTGGGTGGCACGGGGACACCGGGGGGTGACAAAACTGGGGGTGGCACTGTGGGGGTGGCACAACCGGGGGTGGCACGGCGGGACTCCTATGGGGGCACATAATTGGGGGTGGCACCGTGGGGGTGTCACCACTGGGGTGACACAATTGGGTGACACCGTGAGGGTGACATAAGCGGGGGTGGCACGGTGGGAACGCCACAGGGGTGACCACAGCCAGGGGTGACACCGCGGGGGTGGCACAACTGGGTGGCACCGTGGGAATGTCACGGGGGTGGCACAACCGGGGGTGGCACCGTGGGAACCCTGCGGGGGTGACACAACCGGGGGTGACACCACGGGGGTGACACAACTGGGTGGGACATGGTGGGAGCCCCTATGGGGGTGACACAACCGGGGGATGACACAACCGCGGGTGGCATCGTGGGAATGCCACAGGGGTGACATAACTGGGGGTGGCACCGTGGGAACCCCGCGGGGGTGACAAAACCAGGGGTGACACGGCCGGGGGGTGACATCACGGGGATGACACAACAGGAGGTGGCACCGTGGGAACCCCGTGGGGGTGACACAACCGGGGGGTGACACCACGGGGGTGACACGGCCGGGGGGTGACACCACGGGGGTGACACAACCAGGCGTGACACCGTGGGGGTGATACAACTGTGGGTGGCATCGTGGGGGTGACACGGCCAGGGGGGTGACACGGCCGTGCCACCACGCTGCCCGCTGGCCCCGGGCAGGGCCCGGCGGGGCCCGAGCGCCGGTGACCGGACGTGGCCTGGGGCCCCTTCCCGGCAGCTCCCGCCCCGCTCCCCCCGCCGGGAAGCGGCCGCGGCCGAGCGCCAGCTGCCCCCCCTTGTCCCTGTCGCTGTCGCTGTCCCCTCCCCTTGTCCCTGTCCCTGTCGCTGTCCCCTCCCCTTGTCCCTGTCCCGGTGCCGGTGCCGCTCCCGGGGGACCGGTGGCACGCGCGGCCGCCCGGGGATGGGGGCGGGGGCGCCCCAAAATCCGCCCTGGTGACAAAAACGGGGGCGGGGGGGGTTTGTGGCTGCTGAGCCGCGGTGTCACCCGCTGTCCGTCTGTCCCCCTGTCCCTCTGTCCCCTTGTCCCCCTGTCTCTCCATCCCCCCCTGTCCCCTGTCCCTCTGTCCCTCCATCCCCCTGTCCCCTCTGTCCCCCCTGTCCCTCCATCCCCCCTGTCCCTCTGTCCGTCTGTCCTTCTGTCCACTTTTTGTCCCCCCCGTCCTCCCGTCCCCCTGTCCGTCTGTCCCCTCTCTGTCCCTCTGTCCCTCTATCCCCCTGTCCCTCTGTCCTTCCATCCCCTCTGTCCCTCTGTCCCCCACTGTCCCCTCATCCCCTCTGTCCCCCTGTCCCTCTGTCCCCCCGTCCCTCCATCCCTCTGTCCCCCTGTCCGTCTGTCCCCTCTCTGTCCTCTGTCCCTCTCTCCCCCTGTCCCCTGTCCCTCTGTCCCCTCATCTTCTCTGTTCCCCTGTCCCTCCATCCCCTTGTCCCCTCTGTCCCCTCTCTGTCCCCCTGTCCCTCTGTCCCTCTGTCCCCCTGTCCCTCCATCCCTCTATCCCCCTGTCCCTCTGTCCCCCTGTCCTTCTGTCCCTCCATCCCCCTGTCCCCTCTGTCCCTCTGTCCCCCTGTCCCTCTGTCCCCCCCTTGTCCCCCGTCCGTCTGTCCCTCTGTCCCCCTGTCTCCTCTCTGCCCCCCTTGTCCCCCGTCCGTCTGTCCGTCCGTCCCCGCAGCCGCAGGCACGTGGCCGCGCTGCTGGACGCTCGGGGTTTGCGGGCTCAGGGTCCCCGCCGGGAGATCCTGGGGGTGCTGCAGGACCTGGGGGGCTCCGAGGCCGAGCCGGCCGCGCCGCCCCCGCCGCGTTCTCGAACCTTCTTCGCGGAGCTGCCGGCGCCGCGCCCCGTGCGCTGCCTCCCGTTCCAGCTGCCGCGGCTGCGCCTCCCGCGCCGCAGCCCGGCCACGACCCCCCCCGTGAGACCCCCGGGGGGCTGGGAACACCCCAAACGCCCCCTCCCAGTTTGTCCCAGTTCGTCCCAGTTCGTCCCAGTTCATCCCAGTTCGTCCCAGTTCATCCAGTGTGTGAATGACGCAGTAAATTAATTAATGGCAATGTCCATTGTCCTTGGGGACACGGGGGCTTGGGGACACCCCGGGCTTGGGGACACCCCCGGGGGGCTGGGGACACCCCAAACTGGCCGTGCCCCCCCTCCCAGTTCATCCCAGTTCATCCCAGTTCGTCCCAGTGTATAAACGACGCTGTAAATTAATTAATGATGGTGGCGTCCTTGGGGACACGGGGACTTG
>NW_026990120.1:0-31167 GCF_036417665.1 Passer domesticus | reverse complement strand
AAGGAAGGATTGAAAGAATTCCCAGAAAAAAGGAAGGATTGAAAGAATTCCCAGAAAAAAGGAAATATTGGAAGAATTCCCAAAAGAAGGAAGGATTGGAAGAATTCCCAGAAAAAAAGAAGGATTGAAGGGATTCCACGGGGAAAAAGGAAGGATTGAAGGGATTCCCAGAAAAAAGGAAGGACTGAAGGGATTCCATGGGGAAAAAGGAAGGATTGACGTGGAAAAAAAGGAAGGATTGAAGGGATTCCCATGGAAAAAAGGGAGGACTGGAAGAATTCCCAGAAAAAAGGAAGGACTGAAGGGATTCCCATGGAAAAAAAAAGGAAGGACTGAAGGGATTCCCATGGAGAAAAAGGAGGGATTGGAAGAATTCCCATGGAAAACAGGACCCAGTGGAAGAGGGCGCGCAGGGCCGTTACCTCGCGCGGCAGAAGAGCTGCGGGGCAGCGCGCGGGGCCTCGCTCTCCGCACGGAATTCCTCCCAGACTTCTCCCATTTTTCCCTCTCCTCTCCCGGTCCTGCAGCGCCGATCTGATCCCAAAAAAGAGGAAAAAACGGGGAAAATCAGCAGGGGAGGGGGAGGTGCTGCCCCCCCCCCCAGGCTGGGATTCCATGGAAATGTCAATTCCCACCCGGAATTCCCAGCTGGGAGGAGGAATTCCTCCCCTGGTGGGGAATTTTGGGAATTTTGGGGATCATGGAGCCCCCAGGCAGCCTTGGGCAGGGAGCCGGGCTCGGAAATTTGGGAATTCCAGCTCAGAGGGATCAGGAATTTGGGAATTTCAGCTCAGAGGGATCAGGAATTTGGGAATTTCAGCCCTGTTCCCACAGGGATTCACACTCAGAAATTTGGGAATTCCAGCCCAGTGGGATCAGAAATTTGGAATTCCAGCCCCATTCCCCTGGGATTCACACTGAGAAATTTGGAATTCCAGCCCAAATTTTTAGTGGGATCAGAGCGCAGAAATTTGGGAATTCCAGCCCAGTGGGATCAGGAATTTGGGAATTTCAGCCCCATTCCCACTGGGATTCACACTCAGAAATTTGGGAATTTCAGCCCAGTGGGATTCAGGAATGAGAAATTTGGGGAATTTCAGCTCAGTGGGATCAGAAATTTGGGAATTCCAGCTCAGAGGGAACAGGAATTTGGGAATTCCAGCTCAGTGGGATCAGAAATTTGGGAATTTCAGCTCAGAGGGATCAGGAATTTGGGAATTTCAGCTCAGTGGGATTCAGGAATTTGGGAATTCCAGCTCAGAGGGAACAGGAATTTGGGAATTCCAGCTCAGAGGGAACAGGAATTTGGGAATTCCAGCTCAGAGGGAACAGGAATTTGGGAATTTCAGCTCAGTGGGATCAGAAATTTGGGAATTTCAGCCCTGTTCCCACAGGGATTCACACTCAGAAATTTGGGAATTTCAGCCCAGTGGGATCCAGGCTTGGAAATTTAGGAATTCCAGCCCAGTGGGATCAGAAATTTGGGAATTCCAGCCCCATTCCCCTGGGATTCACACTGAGAAATTTGGGAATTCCAGCCCAAATTTTTAGTGGGATCAGAGCTCAGAAATTTGGGAATTCCAGCCCAGTGGGATTCAGGAATTTGGGAATTTCAGCCCCATTCCCACTGGGATTCACACTCAGAAATTTGGGAATTTCAGCCCAGTGGGATCAGAAATTTGGGAATTCCAGCCTCATTTCTCTTGGGATTCACACTCAGAAATTTGGGAATTCCAGCCCAGTGGGATCAGAAATTTGGGAATTCCAGCCCCATTCCCAGCTCTGCAGCCCCTCCCAATCCTGCTAAAAAAAATTCCTGGAAATTTTCCTGGATTTTCCCCCAAATTCTTTTGGATCTTCCCCAAATTCCTCTGGATTTCCCCCCCAAATTTTTCAGGATTTTTTCCCCCCAAATTTCTCCAGATTTTTCCCAAATTCTCTTGGATTTCCCCCCAGATTTCTCTGGAATCTTCCCCAAAAACTCCTCTGGATTTTCCCCCAAATTCTTTTGGATTTTCCCAAAATTCTTCTGGATTTTTCCCAAATTTCCTCAAATTTCCCCCAAATTCTTCCAGCCCGACCCTGAACTCCTGGGGTTGTTCCCCAAACTCCTCTGAGTTATCCCAAGATTTTTCCTGGGATTGTTCCCAAAATTCTTCCGAATTTTCCCCAAAATTCCTTTAAATTATTCTGAAAAATTCCTCAAAATTTCCCCAAAATTCCTTTCAATTATTCTGAAAAATTCCTCTAAATTTTCCCAAAATTCCTCAAAATTTTCCCCAAATTCCCTCAAAATTCCCCCAAAATTTCCCCAAATTTCCTTTAAATTATTCCCAAAATTCCTTTAAATTATTCCCAAAATTCCCCCAAATTTTCCCAAAATTCCTTTAAATTATTCCCAAAATTCCCCCAAAATTCCTTTAAATTATTCCAAAAATTCCTCAAAATTTCCCTAAAATTCCCCCAAAATTTCCCCAAATTTCCTTTAAATTATTCCCAAAATTCCCCCAAATTTTCCCAAAATTCCTTTAAATTATTCCTAAAATTCCTCAAAATTCCCCCAAAATTTCTCCGAATTTCCCCCGAATTATTCCCCCCATTTCCCTGGATGTTTCCCCCAAATTCCCCGGGATTTCCCCCAAATTCCCGGGATTTCCCCCAAATCCCCGGGATTTCCCCCAATTCCCTCCCCGCTCTCCCGTTCCCACCGGAGCCGTTCCCGGTCCCCTCCCCGGTGGCTCCGCTCCGTTCCCCTCCCCGCCACCGTCCCGCGGCTCCTCCTCCACCCCCCCCCCCCCCGTTCTCTCCGTGCCCCCTCCCCCTCCTCCCCCCGCCGCCTCTCCGCTTCTCCCGGTGTTACCGGGGCCGCCCCGGGAGCCCCGAGCAGCGCCCCGGGGGCCTCTCCGCCGCCTCCCCCGCGGCCGCACGTACCGCGGGGGGCGGGCCCGGCCCGCTCGGGGCCGCTCGGGGCCGCTCGGGGCTCAGCGGCGGCCGCGGCCTCCTCCCGGTGCCGCCGCCCGGCCCCGCCGCGCCGGAAGTGCCGCACCGGAAGTGCCGCTCCGGCCGCGCGGGCCGGAACTCGGTGGTAGAGGAGGCGCTGAGCGGGCGTGGCTTAACCTCATAATCCCGCCCTCTCTGCGTCGCTATTGGTTGGTGGCGCTGCTCGTCACGCTCCTCCCCGCGCTCTGATTGGCTGCGCTCGCGGACTTCCGGGAGCGGCCGCGGCGGCGGCGGCGCCGTGCCCGGTGAGCGGCGGGAGGGGCGAGCGCCCCCTGGCGGCGGGACGGGCGGGAGGGCGGCCCCGCTCCCGGCCCCGGCCCCGGTTCTGCTCCCGGTCCTGCTCCTTGTCCCGGTCCTGCTCCCGGCCCCGGTGGCCCCGGAGCGCCGTCCGTGCGTAGCCCCGTTCCCGCGTTCCGTTCCCGGTGTCCCGGCGGTCCCGGTGCCCCGCAGGGATGCTCGCGCTGTTCCGTGCCCCGCTCGGTGCTGCCCTGGCCTTGCCGTGCCCGGTGTCTGGTCCCTCCGGTGGCGTTCCCGGTGCTCCCGGTGTTCCCGGTGCTCCCGTCCCGCGGTCGCCGTGCCGGCAGCGATGTCCCCGTGGGCCACCCCCGGTGTCCCGGTGTCCCATCCCGGTCGGTCCCGGGGCTGCCACCGCCGGTGTCCCCCCGGTCCCCGGAGCTCTCCCTGTGCCCGGTGTCCCCTCGGGTCCCCGCTGTCCCCAAGGTGCCGCTCCGTGTCCCTGGGGTGTCACTGGGTGTCCCCTGGGTGCCACCACTGTCCCCAAGGTGCCCCTGGGTGTCCCCAAAGTGCCACCACTGTCCCCAAGGTGCCCCTGGGTGTCCCCTGGGTGCCACCACTGTCCCCAAGGTGCCCTCAGTGTCCCCAAGGTGCCACTCTGTGTCCCCACTGCCCCTCAAGTGCCATTCCCTGTCCCCAAGGTGCCCCATCACTGTCCCCAAGGTGCCACCACTGTCCCCAACATGTCCTCCCTCTCCCCAGAGGTGCCACTCCATGTCCCCAAGGTGCCATTCCCCGTCCCCAGGGATGCCACTCTGTGTCCCCAAGGTGCCATTCCCTGTCCCCAAGGTTCCATCACTGTCCCCAAGGTGCCATTCTGTGTCCCCTTAGTGCCCCTGGGTGTCCCCAAGGTTTCATTCCCTGTCCCCACAGTGCCCCTGGGTGTCCCCAAGGTGCCACCACTGTCCCCAAGGTGCCACCATTGCCCCCAAGGTGCCACTACTGTCCCCATAGTGCCATTCCCTGTCCCCGAGGTGCCATCATTGCCCCCAAGGTGCCCTCAGTGTCCCCAAGGTGCCATTCCCTGTCCCCAAGGTGCCACCACTGTCCCCTTAGTGCCCCTGGGTGTCCCCAAGGTGCCATTCCCTGTCCCCAGGGATGCCACTCACTGTCCCCAAGGTTCCATCACTGTCCCCAAGGTGCCATTCCCTGTCCCCAACGTGCCATTCCCCGTCCCCAACGTGCCACCACTGTCCCCATAGTGCCATTCCCTGTCCCCAAGGTGCCCCTGGGTGTCCCCAAGGTGCCATCACTGTCCCCAGGGTGCCATCACTGTCCCCGAGGTGCCCCTGGGTGTCCCCAAGGTGCCATCATTGTCCCCAAGGTGCCACCCCTGTCCCCAAGGTGCCATCATTGTCCCCAAGGTGCCACCACTGTCCCCATAGTGCCATTCCCTGTCCCCGAGGTGCCACCATTGCCCCCAAGGTGCCCTCAGTGTCCCCAAGGTGCCATTCCCCGTCCCCAGAGGTTTCATTCCCCGTCCCCAAGGTGCCACCCCTGTCCCCAAGGTGCCCCTCAATGTCCCCAAGGTGCCACCCCTGTCCCCAAGGTGCCCCTGGGTGTCCCCAAGGTGCCACCATGAGCTCCGAGACCCTTGTCAAGGACGTCAAGCCCGGCCTCAAGAACCTCAACCTCATCTTCATCGTGCTGGAGACCGGTGAGTGCCACCCCCGGCTGTCCCCGAGCCCCGTGGGGTCCCCTGTGACCCCGCTGTCCCCTCCTGTCCCCCGCTGTCCCCTCCAGGCCGGGTGACCAAGACCAAGGACGGCCACGAGGTCAGGACGTGCAAGGTGGCCGACAAGACCGGCAGCATCAACATCTCCGTGTGGGACGACGTGGGCAACCTCATCCAGCCCGGGGACATCATCCGCCTCACCAAGGGGTACCGGGGACACTTGGGGACATTTGGGGACCTTGGGGACACTCGGGGACAGCCGGGGGCGCGGCCCTGAGCTCCTCACCCTCCTCCTCCTCAGCTACGCCTCCGTCTTCAAGGGCTGCCTGACGCTCTACACCGGCCGAGGGGGGGATCTGCAGAAGATTGGAGAGTGAGGAGGGGCTTTTGGGGCTTTTTGGGGTTTTTTTTGGGGTTTTTGGGGCTGGGGGCACGCCGGCCACGGGCGCTGTGCCCGCAGGTTCTGCATGGTTTACTCCGAGGTGCCCAACTTCAGCGAGCCCAACCCCGAGTACGCGGCGCAGCAGGGCCAGGGCAAGGGGGTGAGTGCGGGCCAGGGCAGGGGTCACCCCGTTTCACACGAATTCACCCCAAATCCCCTAAATTCCCATGAATTTACCTCAAATTCCCACAAATTTACCCCAAATCCCCACAAATTTACCTCAAATTTACCTCAAATTCCCACAAATTTACCCCAAATCCCCAGGAATTCACCCCAAATTTACCTCAAATTCCCACAAATTTACCCCAAATCCCCAGGAATTCACCCCAAATCCCCACAAATTTACCCCAAATCCCCATGAATTTACCTCAAATTCCCCCAAATTTACCCCAAATTTACCCCAAATCCCCAGGAATTTACCCCAATTTTACCCCAAATCCCCATGAATTTACCCAAAATTCCCACGAATTTACCCCAAATCCCCATGAATTTACCCCAAATCCCCAGGAATTTACCCCAAATCCCCACAAATTTACCCCAAATCCCCATGAATTTACCTCAAATTCCCCCAAATTTACCCCAAATCCCCATGAATTTACCCCAAATTTTGCCCCAAATCCCCACGAATTTACCCCAAATCCCCACACATTTACCCCAAATCCTGATGAATTTACCTCAAATTCCCACAAATTTACCCCAAATCCCCATGAATTTACCCCAAATTCCCACAAATTTACCCCAAATCCCCATGAATTTACCTCAAATTCCCACAAATTTACCTCAAATCCCCATGAATTTACCTCAAATTCCCACGAATTTACCCCAAATCCCCATGAATTCACCCCAAATCCCCACAAATTTACCTCAAATTTACCTCAAATTTCCACAAATTTACCCCAAATCCCCAGGATTTTACCCCAAATTCCCATTAATTCACCCCAAATCCCCACAAATTTACCCCAAATTTACCTCAAATTTCCACAAATTTACCCCAAATCCCCACAAATTTACCCCAAATCCCCACAAATTTACCTCAAATTTACCTCAAATTCCCACAAATTTACTCCAAATCCCCATGAATTCACCCCAAATCCCCACACATCTGCCCCAAATTCCCATGAATTCACCCCAAATCACCACAAATTTACCCCAAATCCCCATGAATTTACCCCAAATCCCCACGAATTTATCCCAAATCCTCACAAATTTGGCCCAAATCCCCATACATTTACCCCAAATTTTGCCCCAAATCCCCACGAATTTACCCCAAATCCCCCCAATTTCCTTTGAACTTCCTCCAAACCCCCTAAACTCCCCAAATCCCTTGAATTTCCCCCAAAATTCCCCCAAACCCCCCAAATCTCCCTGAAATTTCCCCCAATTTCCCCCAAATTTCCCCAAAATCCCCCCAAATCTCCCCCAAATCCCTTCAATTTCCCCCAAAATCCCCCCAAATCCCCCTGAAATTTCCCCCAATTTCCCTCGAATTTCCCTGAAATCTCCCCAAATCCCCCCAAAATCCCCTCAATTTCCCTCAAAATCCCCCCAAACCCCCCTGAAATTTCCCCCAAATCCCCCCAAATTTCCCTCAAATTCCCCCAAACCTCCCAAACGCCCCTGAAATTTCCCCCAAATCCTCCCAAATTTCCCTGAAACCCCCCCAAACCCCCTCAAACCCCCCAAATCCCCCTGAAATTTCCCCCAAATCCCCCCAAATTTCCCTGAAATCTCCCCAAATCCCCCCAAAATCCCCTCAATTTCCCTCAAAATCCCCCCAAACCCCCCTGAAATTTCCCCCAAATCCTCCCAAATTTCCCTGAAACCCCCCAAAACCCCCTCAAACCCCCCAAATCTCCCTGAAATCTCCCCAAATCCCCCCAAAATCCCCTCAATTTCCCTCAAAATCCCCCTGAAATCCCCCCAAATTTCCCCGAAATCCCCCCAAACCCCCCAAGTCCCCCTGAAATCTCCCCAAAATCCCCCAAATCCCCTGAAACCCCCCCAAATCCCCCCAAAACTTCCCCCAAACCCCCAACCCGTGACTCCCGGGGGTCTCCATCCCCCCCAGGCCCCTCCCGACAGCTCCACCCCGCCGGCTCCGCAGCCCCCCCCGGGCCCCCCCCGCCGCCCCCGCAGGTTGGTACCCGCGCCCCCCCCCTCCCGGTACCCCCCCCGGTACCCCCCGGTACCCCCCGGTGCCCCCCGGTGCCCCCCCCCTCACCTCCCGGTTCCCCGCAGCCCCCGAGAGCCAGAACGGGAACGGGCTGAGCCCGGGGGGCCCCCCCCGCGCACCCCCCCGAGCGGCCGCAGCACCCGCAGCCAGCCCGGGCCCGTCAGCAACGGCAAGGAGACGCGCCGGAGCGGCAAGAGATAGCCGGGACCCCCCCGGGACCCCCCCGGGACCCCCCCGGGACATCCCCGGTACCGCCACAACCGGGGGGTCCCCGGTTCCCCCAACCCGCGGCGAGGAGGGGGTGCCCGGTGTCCCCCCCCCGGGGCTGGTCCGGATCCCGCTCCGGTGCTCGGGGGTCCCGGGAGGGGCGGATCTGCCCGGTCCCCCCCCCCCTCGGAACCCCCCGGGACCCCCCCCGGGACCCCACCCCGGTACCGGGGGGTCCCCGGTTCTTCAAACCCTCAACAGAAAAAGCATTCCCGGTGTCCCCCCCGGGGCTGGTCCGGACCCTCCTCCGGTGCCCGGGGGTCCCGGGAGGGGTGGATCTGCCCGGGACCCCCCCTCGGGACACCCTCGGGACCCCCTCGGAATCCCCCGGGACCCTCCCGGTACCGAGGGATCCCCGGTTCCCCAAACCCTCCACGGGAAAAGGGCTCCCGGTGTCCCCCCGGGGCTGGTCCGGACCCTCCTCCGGTGCCCGGGGGTCCCGGGAGGGGCGGCTCTGCGCGGTCCCCCCCCTTGGAACCCCCCGGAATCCCCCGGGACCCCCCAGGACCCCCCCCCCCCGGTACCGGGGCGTCCCCGGTTCCCCAAACCCTCCACGGGAAAAGGGCTCCCGGTGTCCCCACCCGGTGCCGGTCCCGACCCCGCTCCGGTTCCCGGGGGTCCCGGGGGGTCCATCCCGTGTGTCCCCCCCCCACTCGGGGGGGGTTAATAAAGAACCGAGCTGTGCCCCCGCCTCAGCCGCTCTGCCCGGACCCCCCCCCCGCCCCCAGGGCCCTCCCCGCGGCCCCTCCCGGTACCGGGGCCGGCTGGGAGCAGCTCCGGGGTGACCCTTGCCCCCCCCCCGCTCGGTGCGGCGCGACAGGCGCGGGACGGGCTCGGGGACAGCGAGGGGACATCGGGGGGCGCGTCCCCGTCGGCTCAGGTGGGCACGGGTGGGCTCGGGTGGGCACGGGAGGGGGCGCGGGCGGTGCCAGCACCGCCCCCGCGGGGGTCGCACGGGGTGGGGGGGCTCCGGTACCGGCTGGGGGGGGGGGTCCGGGGAGGGTGGGGACCCCCGTGGGACACGACAGCGGGGGGTGGCGGCGGCTCCCGGGATTATCCCGGGATTTCCCGGTGCCGCGGCGTGGCCGGGCCGCACGTGGAGCGGGGGGGGGCGCGCCAGGGGCCTGTCCCGCGTGTGTCCCCCCCCCCACCCCACCCCCGGTGCTCTGGGGGGGCTGGGGGCTACCGGGGGGTCTTATCTCCCTCTGGGTGAAACATTAACTCCCCGCAAAACCCGCGCCAGTTGCAAAACCTCGCCTCAAGGACGAGGGTCACCCGCTGTCCCCCCTCTGCGTCCCCTCCCTGTGACCCCCAACTCCCACCCCGCCACCCCCCGGTGGGGAGGGGGCGCAGCAGCCGCGTTTCCCCCTCCCCAAAGCCCCCCCAAGCCCCCCCCGCCCTCCGGGGGTGTCCCCAGGCGCCACCGCCACCGCCACACGTGTCCCGTGCGGTGACCCTGGTGCCGCCTGTCGCTTTCCCCCACGCGGTGACAGCGGGGGCAGCCCGGAGAGACCCCCCCCCAACCCCGGGGGGGCTTCGGGGTGACCCCAACCCCGCGCTGTCCCCCAGCTTTAGGCGGGATCCGGCCCCATGAGCCCCCCCGCGCTCCTCCTGGCCGTGCTGGGGCTGCTCCTGCCGGGGGTCGCGGGGGCCGCGGGGACCCCGGCGCTGCTCCCGGAGGACGCGGCGCAGGAGCACGGCTACTACCTGCGGCAGCTCTTCGGGCAGTACGGGCACAACGGGACGCTGCCCTCCGAGGGGCTGGCGCGGCTGCTGGGCAGCCTGGGGCTGGGCAGGGTGCAGGTGGTCCAGATCCAGCACGAGGAGCTGGGCCACGGCCACGTCAGCCACCTGGACCTGCTGGAGGTGCAGCAGGACAAGCACCGGCACCGGCACCCGCTGCGGGAGCACGGCCCCCGACGCGGCTCCGAGCACCGCCGGACCCCCCAGGTACCCCGGGGGTCTCCTCCCCGAGGGGATGCCCCCCGACCCCGCGCTGGGCCGGGCTCAGCACGCCGATTTCCCGCAGCCCCCCCGCCCTCGCAGACGCCGAGCTGGCCCCAGCCGGTGCCCGCCGAGCCCCCCGCGGCTGCGGGGGTCCCCCGGCAGCACCAGCCCACCCTCAGCCTGCTGGGGAGGGTGCTGGGCTTGGAGCACTCCAGCGACCACCCGCACCACGATGTGAGTGGGGACGGGGGGGTCGCGCTGTCCGGGAGCCCGGGGGAGCCCCGGTTGCCCCCCGGTTGCTCTCCGGGACCCCCCCCCCCCATCCCCAGCGTCGCCCCCCGCCCGCAGTGCCTGAACGTGAGCCAGCTGCTGGTGAATTTCGGGCTGGACTCGGCGGCGCAGCTGACCCCGGAGCAGTTCACGCTGCTGTGCCCCGCGCTGCTCTACCAGATCGACAGCCGCGTCTGCATCCGGCACCGCGATGAGGTGACGCTGCCCCCCCCGGGGGGCTCCCTGTGGCCAGGTAACCCCAGCCCGGGGCTCCGAGCTGGCCCCCGGCCCCACGTCCCGCGTGCCCCGGATCCCCCGTCCCTGCAGCCGCACCCTGGGGTCCCCGAGCTGGTCCCGGGGTCCTGCGTCCCCAGAGGTCCCCGTGTCCCGAGGCAGGTCCTCTGTCCCCATTGTGGTGTGGGGGTCTCCGTCCCTGCGTCCCCAAGGTGTCCCCATTGCCCACCCCCATCCCTGTGTCCCCCTACTTGAGCCCTGTGCCCCCCTGGCCCCCCATTCCTGAGCATGGGGTCTCCATCCCTGGGGTCTCTGTCCCTAAATCCTTGGGGGTCCCATTCCTGGGGTTCCCGTCCCTCGGTTCCCCATTCTCCCATCCCTGGGGTTCCCCACCCCGGGGTCCCCATCCCCACCTCCCTGAGACCCCCATCCCCACATCCCTGAGCTCCCATCCCTGAATTCCCTATCCTGGGGTCCCAATCCTGGGGTCCCCATTCCCCCATCCCTGGGGTCTCCATCCCTGGGGTCCCCATTCCTGAGTTCCCTGTCCTGGGTTCCCCACCCCTGAGTTCCCCATCCTGGGGTCCCCATTCCCCCATGCCTGGGGTCTCCACCCTTGCGTCCCCATCCCTGAATTCCTCATCCTGAGTTCCCCATCCCTGAGTCCCCATCCCTGAATTCCTTCATCCCTGGGGTCCCCATTCCTGAATTCCCCATCCCTGAATTCCCATCCCTGAATTCCCCACCCTGGGATCTCCATCCCCGAGTCCCCCATCCCTGAGTTCCCCAGCCCTGAATTCCCCACCCTGGGTTCCCCATTCCCACCCCGGTGCCCCCATCCCTGAGTTCCCCACCCTGGTGCCTCCATCCCTGAATTCCCCATCCCTGAACTTCCCATCCTGGGGTCCCCATTCCCATCCCTGAGTCCCCCATCCCTGAGTTCCCCATCCCTGAATTCCCTCATCCCTGAATTCCCCATCCCTGAATTCCCCACCCTGGGTTCCCCATTCCCACCCCGGTGCCCCCATCCCTGAGTTCCCCACCCCGGTGCCCCCCTCCCCACCTCCCCGCGCGCCCTCCCGGTGCCCCGGTGGGGCCGTGCCGCTGACGGTGCCCGCAGCGCTGGGCTGGGCGCTGCTGGCCGTGCTCTCCGTGAGCCTCCCGTCCGCGCTGGCCGTGCTGCTGCTCCCGCTGCGGGCCCGCGGCTCCTTCCGCTCGCTCCTCGCCTTCCTGGTGGCCCTGGCCGTGGGGACGCTCTGCGGGGACGCCCTGCTGCACCTCTGGCCGCACGTAGGTCCCTCCCGCCGCGGGGCTGGCACCGGGCACGCCGCGGGCTCCCGGTGCCCTGAGCCGCCGCGTCCCCGTGTGCAGGCGCAGGGGAGGCACCCGGAGGCTCCGGGGGAGCCGAGCCCCGCCGTGCTGCAGGGGCTGGCGGTGCTGGGGGGCATCTACCTGCTCTTCGTGCTGGAGCTGCTCCTGGGGATGCTGCGGCGCCGGCGGGAGGCCACGGTGAGAGCGGGAGAACGGGAGAACGGGAGAACGAGCGGCGGGCACCGGGCGGGCGCGGCGCCGCCACCGGGGCCAGCTCCGCACACAGCGCCTCCCTTCTCCCCAGGGACGCCCCCATGGAGAGACCCCCGCGGGGGTCCCGGCACCGTCACCGGCAGGTACGACCCCCCCGCAGCCCCCCCCGGAGCCCCCGGGCCCGGAGCCCCCGGTACCCACCGGAGCCGGCGTGTCCGTCCCGCCGCAGGGACCGAGCTGCGGCTCCTGACGGCGCCGGAGGCGGAGCCGGAGCTGAGACCCCCGGGGACCCCCCGGGAGCCCCCCCGGGGACCCCCCCACGGACACTCCCACGGCCCCGCGCTGCCCCCCGGGCCCGGCGCCGCCGACATCGCGTGGATGGTGGTGCTGGGGGACGGCGTGCACAACCTGACCGACGGGCTGGCCATCGGTGCGGAGCGGGACGGCAGCGGGACGGGAACGGGGACGGGGATGGGAACGGGAGCGGGGACGGGGATGGGAACGGGAGCGGGGACGGGAGCGGGGATGGGAGCGGGGACGGGAACGGGGACGGGAACGGGGACGGGAACGGGGATGGGAGCGGGAACGGGGACGGGGACGGGGATGGGAACGGGAGCGGGGACGGGGATGGGGAACGGCAATGGGGACGGGAACGGGGATGGGAGCAGGAACGGTAACGGGAACGGGGACCGGGACGGGAATGGAGATGGGAATGGGGACGGGAGGGGGAATGGGGATGGAGATGGAGGGAGGAGAGGTGCACAAGGACAGGGGAAAGGTTTCCTCAGCGACAGAAGGATGTTGGGGACAGGGGGACAGGGGTGCATCGGGACAGGGTGACAAGGGGCCAAGGGCTGCCCGGTGATCCGGGGACGGGGACAGGGGCACAGCGGACGAGGAACCCTCTCTCCCCCCGCAGGAGCCGCCTTCTCTCACAGCCTCTCCAGCGGGCTCAGCACAGCGCTGGCCGTGCTCTGCCACGAGCTGCCCCACGAGCTTGGTGAGGCTCTGCCCCCTCCCCCGAGCTGGGGACACCCCCGAGCCCCGGACACCCCCGAGCCGGGCACACCCCCGAGCCCCCCGAGCCGGGGACACCCCCGAGCTGGGGACACCCCCGAGCCCCCCGAGCCGGGGACACCCCCGAACCCCCCGAACCCCCCGAACCCCCCGAGCCCGGGACACTCCGGAGCCGGGGACATCCCCCAGCCCCCCGAGCCCCCCGAGGCGGGCACACCCCCAGCCCCCCGAACCCCCCGAGCCCGTGCCACCCGAGGCGGGCACACCCCCGAGCTGGGGACACCCCCGAGCCCCCCGAGGCGGGCACACCCCCAGCCCCCCGAGCCCCCCGAGCCCCCCGAGGCGGGCACCCCCCCAGCCCCCCGTGCCCCCCGCAGGTGACGTGGCGGTGCTGCTGCGGGCGGGCACGGCCCCGCGCTCCCTCCTGCTCCTCAATCTGCTCTCGGCGCTGCTCTCCGCCCTGGGGGCGGCGGCGGGGGTGGCCCTGGCTCACAGCGGGACCCCCCTCGCCCCCTGGCTCCTCACCGCCACCGCCGGCATCTTCCTCTACGTGGCCCTGGCCGACATGGTGAGGGGGGGTCTGGGGGGTTTGGGGGTGTCTGGGGGTCTCACAGGGCGTTTGGGGGTGTCTCAAGGGGGGTCTGGGGGATGTCCGGGGGTCTCAAGGGGGGTTTGGGGGTATCAGGGGGTCTCACAAAGGGTTTGGGGGTGTCTGGGGGTGTCCGGGGGTCTCACAAGGCGTTTGGGGGTGTCTCACGGGGGGTCACACGGGGGGTCTGGGTGTGTCCCGGGAGTCTCACGAGGGGTTTGGGGGCATCTGGGGGGTCTCACAAGGGGTTTGGGGGTGTCCAAGGGGTCACACGGGGGGTCTGGGGGCTGTTCAGAGGTCTCACAAGGGGTTTGGGGATGTCTGGGGGTCTCACAAGGGGTTTAAGGGTGTCCCGGGGGGGTCACACGGGGGGTTTGGGGGTATCCAGGGGTCTCACGGCCGGTCTGGGGGGAGGTGTCCAGGGGTCTCAGGGGTGTCTGGGGGGTTTGAGGGTGTCCGGGGCGTCTGGGGGTGTTCGGGGGGGGGTCTGGCTGTGTCCGGGGGTCTCATGGGAGGTCTGGGGATTTGGGGGTGTCCATGGGGCGGTGTCCGGGGGTCTCACATGGGGATTGGGGGTCCCCGGGGGTCTCACGGGAGGTCTGGAGGTCTGGCGGTGTCCGGGGGTCTCACATGGGGATTGGGGGTCCCCGGGGGTCTCACGGGAGGTCTGGAGGCCTGGCGGTGTCCGGGGGTCTCACATGGGGATTGGGGGTCCCCGGGGGTCTCACGGAGCCCCCCCGCTCTCCCCCAGCTCCCCGAGGCGCTGCGCGGCTCCGGCGAGGGCACCTGGAGGCGCCTGGCGCTGCAGAACGCGGGGTTCCTGCTGGGCGCGGGCACCATGCTGGGCATCGCCCTGGCCGAGGGGCACCTCCGCTCCTGGCTGCAGCCCTGAGCCCCCCCGCGACCCCCGCCCCTCCCAGCCTCGGGCTTTGCCCCCTCCTCAAGAAACCGCGGGGCCGGGGCAGCCCCGGGGGAGGGGGCGTGGGGTCCCCTCGGTGCCCCCCGACCCTTCCCGGGGTCCCCTCGGTGCCCCCCGACCCCTCCCGGGGTCCCCTCGGTGCCCCCCGACCCTTCCCGGGGTCCCCTCGGTGCCCCCCGACCCCTCCCGGGGTCCCCTCGGTGCCCCCCGACCCCTCCCGGGGTCCCCTCTGTGCCCCCCGACCCCTCCCGGGGTCCCCTCGCTGCCCCCCGACCCAAATCCGAGCCCCCCGGAGGAGCTGAGGAGGGGGAAGACCCCCGGGCGAGGATTGAGCCAGAGCTGCAATAAAAAAAAAACCAGGGTTTGGTCAAAGTTACAGGGGAGAAAATGGATCAGGTTTGAGTGGTTTTGCCTCTTTTTTTTTTGGGTTTTTTAATCCCCTTTTAAATATTATTTTGAATTCCTTTCCCTTCCCTCCTTCCCCCCCCGAAAATGATGCAGGATTTCTGCAAATACGGATATGGGAGGTCAGAGATAAAATTATAAAATTCGGATTTTGGGGCTTTTCTGGGGACCTCAAAGTTCTGGGACTCCTCAAGATTTTGGGGACCCTCCCCCATCCAGGGGTTCTGGGACCCCTCAAAGTTTGGGATCCCTCAAGATCCTGGCACCCCCCAGGGTGGTCCAGGACCCCTCAAAGTTCTGGGACCCCTCAAAGTTTTGGGACCCCTCAAGATTTTGAGACCCCTCAAGATTTTGGGACCCCTCAGGATTTGGGCACCCTTTAAGATTTTGGGACCCCTCAAGGTTCCAGGACCCCTCAAGGTTCTGGGACCCCTCAAGATTTTGGAACCCCTAAAAGTTTTGGGACCCCTCAGGATCCTGAGACCCTTTGGGGGTGTCTGGAACCCCTCAAGGTTCTGGGACCCCCCCAAGATTTTGGGACCCCTCAATATTCTGGGACCCCCCAAGGCTTTGGAACCCCTGAAGGTTCTGAGATCCCCCAAGATTTTGGGACACCAAAAAGTTCTGGGACCCGTCAGGATTCGGGCACCCCTCAAGGTTCCGGGACCCCCCAAATTTTGGGACCCGTCAAGGTTCTGGGACCCCTTGGGGGGGTCCAGGACCCCTCAAAGTTCCCAGACCCCTCAAGGTTCTGGGACTCCTTAAGGTTTTGGGACCCCCCAAGATTTTGGGCACCCCTCAAGGTTCCAGGACCCCCCAAAGTTCCAGGACCCCTCAAGGTTCTGGGACCCCTCAAAGCTTTGGAACCCCTCAATGTTCTGAAACCCCCCCAAGATTTTGGGACCCCCCAGGTTTCTGGAACCTCTTAAGGTTTTGGGACCCCTCAAGGTTCTGAGATCCCTCAAGATTTTGGGACCCTCAAAGTTCTGGGACCCCCCAAGACTTTGGGACCCCCCAAGACTTTGGGACCCCCCAAGATTTTGGGACCCCCCAAGGTTTCGAGTCCCCTCAAGATTTTGGGACCCCTCAGGGGGGTCTGGAACCCCTCAAAGTTCTGTGACCCCTCAAGGTTTTGGGACCCCTAAAAGTTTTGGGACCCCTCAAGGTTCTGGAACCCCTCAAGGTTCTGAGACCTCCCAAGATTTTGGGACCCCCCAAGATTCTGGAACCTCTTAAGGTTTTGGGACCCCTCAAGGTTCTGAGACCCATCAAGGTTTTGGGACCCCCCCAAGATTTTGGGACCCCCCAAGATTTTGGGACCCCCAAAGGTTTCGAGCCCCCTCAAGATTCTGGGACCCCTCAGGGGGGTCTGGAACCCCTCAAAGTTCTGGGACCCCTCAAGGTTCTGGGACCCCCCAAGATTTTGCGGCACTCAGAGTTCTGGGACCCTCAAGGCTTTGGAACCCCTGAAGGTCCTGAGATCCCCCAAGATTTTGGGACCCCAAAAGGTTCTGGGACTCCCCCAAGACATTGGGACCCCCCAAGATTTTGGGACCCCCCAGGGTTTCGAGCCCCCTCAAGATTCTGGGACCCCTCAGGGGGGTCTGGAACCCCTCAAAGTTCTGGGACCCCTCAAGATTTTGGGGCCCCTCAAAGTTCTGGGACCCCTCAACGTTTTGGGACCCCTAAAAGTTTTGGGACCCCTCAAGGTTCTGAGACCTCCCAAGATTTTGGGACCCCCCCAAGATTCTGGAACCTTTTAAGGTTTTGGGACCCCTCAAGATTTTGTGACCCTCAAAGTTCTGGGACCCCCCCAAGATTTTGGGACCCCCAAAGGTTTCGAGCCCCCTCAAGATTCTGGGACCCCTCAGGGGGGTCTGGGACCCCTCAAAGTTCTGGGACCCCCCAAGATTTTGTGGCACTCAGAGTTCTGGGACCCTCAAGGCTTTGGAACCCCTGAAGGTCCTGAGATCCCCCAAGATTTTGGGACCCCAAAAGGTTCTGGGACCCCCCAGGGTTTCGAGCCCCCTCAAGATTCTGGGACCCCTCAGGGGGGTCTGGGACCCCTCAGGAACTCGGGAGGAGCAGCAGGAACCCCAAAAACCCCCAAAATCACCACAGCCAAAACCTTCCATGCGAAGTTTCCTTTATTTATTTTCAAGTTGACGAAGAACAATATCGATAACGACTGGGTCGAGTAAGGCTATTTTCCTTTTTTTTTTGAATTTTTTTAAATATTTTTTTGTTATTTTTACCCCCCCTCCCATCTTTTTGTCCCCCCTGCACGAGAAGAGGAGGGAGGACAAGGCCCGGACGAGACACGGACCAGCACAAGGAGGAGTTGCTTGTACCTGACAGGTGATGATGAGGTTTTTTTTTGTATATTTATTTTATTTTTTTGTGTGTTTTTATGTATTTTTTTTTTGTCCTGTCGGCATCAAAGGAACATTTATGTGCATAAAATACAGAGGTGCAGCATTGACACGGAGGATATTAAAGACACAGAGTTGCTACAGATGCCTTAGAGACGTTTCCCCCCATCCCCTCCAGCCTCACCCCAAAATTCCAGGGATTTTAGGGCAGCTCCAGAGCTCCCCGCGATGTTTTGGGTGAGCCTCGGCTTTTTTTTTTAATCATTTTTAAACAAGTTTTGTGATTTTTATTGGTTTTTTTTAATACATCTCCTTTCACTGCCGAGCCCAGAAAATTCCAGCCAGGAGAAGAGGATTGAACAGCTCCTTGTGTCCTTGGAGAATAGGGGAAAAAAAGAAAGAAAAGGAGGAAAAAATGGGGGAAAAAAGGGAAAAAAGGGAAAAAGAAAAAGCTGAACTGAGGAATCCACGCGTCCGTGCCGGATCCGGTGGGAAGGGGTCGGGTTTTTATCCTTTGGTTTCTCACTGAAGGCAAAGGGGGGATCCCACCCCGACATTTCCACCCCGCGGAACATCGGGATAAAACCAGGGAATATTCGAAATAATAACCATTAAAAAATAAAGAATTGAAACCGGTTCTTCCTGGGGTCTCTGCTGTCGTGGGTTTGGGGTTTGCCTCGTTCCTCCCCGTGCTGGGAATTGGGATCTGCACGGAGCTCCCCAAAAACGGGACCAACCTCAAAGCGATTCCCCGTTTTTGGAGATTTTTTTGTGGGGTTTTTTTTGTGGTTTGTTTTTTTTTGCTTGGCTTTTTAGTGCTATGCTGATTTTTTAAATTTATTTTTTTAGTTTTTTAATTTTTGGATCTGCCGGATTCCAGCCCCGGATGAGGCCGGGGGGGGGTGGGGCTGCTCCTGTGGGATTGGGAGGAGTGGGAGGGGAGAGGGAGGGAGGGAGAGGGAGGGAGAGGGAGGGGAGGGAGAGGAGGGAGAGGGAGGGGAGAGAGGTGAGAAAAAGTGGGAGAGGGAGGGGAGGAGAAAGAAGGGAGAGGGAAGGGAGAGGGAGAGGGAAGGGAAAGGAGGAGGGAGGGGAGAGGGAAGGGAGAAGAGGAAAACGGGGGGGGAGGGATGGGGGGGCAGGGACGGGACAAAGGGACAGGAGAGGGACAGGGGGACAGGAACGGGACAGGGACGGGACAGGGACGGGACAGGGACGGGACAGGGACGGGACAGGGGGACAGGGCTGGAGGCGACAGGAGCGGGACCGGAGTGGGACGGGAGGGGACAGGAGAGGGACAGAGGGACAGAGGGACAGGAGCGGGACAGAGGGACAGAGGGACAGGAGCGGGACACGGGGACAGCAGGACACGCTTCCCTAACAACCCGAAGCTCCCGTGGCCGGGGAGTGGCGGCAGCAGCGGCGCCGGGGCTGTCCCTGGGATGTCCCCGGGCTGTCCCTGGGATGTCCCGGGCTGTCCCTGGGATGTCCCTGGGATGTCTCTGGGCTATCCCGGGCTATCCCGGGCTGTCCCTGGGCTATCCCGGGCTATCCCGGACTGCCCCCAGCTGTCTCTGGGCTATCCCCGGCTATCCCGGACTGTCCCGGGCTGTCCCTGGGATGTCCCTGGGCTATCCCGGGCTGTCCCAGACTGCCCCAGGCTGTCTCCAGTAGTCCTGGGCTGTCCCTGTGTTGTCCCCAGGCCATCCCCCGGCTATCCCGGACTGCCCCAGGCTATCTCAGGCTGTCCCTGTGTTGTCCCCAAGCTGTCCCCAGGCTATCCCGGGACTGTCCCGGTACATTCAGTGTTTGTCCCTATGCTGTCCCGGCACTGTCCCTCTCCGGTCCCCAGGCTGTCCCGGTCTGTCCCGGTCTATCCCGGGCCTGTCCCGGTCCGGCCCGGTACATTCAGTGTTTGTCCCTATGCTGTCCCGGCACTGTCCCTCTCCTGTCCCCAGGCTGTCCCGGTCTGTCCCGGTCTGTCCCCAGGCTATCCCGGTCTGTCCCGGTCTGTCCCGGTCTGTCCCCAGGCTATCCCGGTCTGTCCCGGTTTATCCCGGTCTATCCCGGTCTGTCCCGGTCTATCCCGGTCTGTCCCGGTCTGTCCCGGTCCGTCCCGGGCCTGTCCCGGTACATTCAGTGTTTGTCGCAGGTCTATGGCTCAGGGGCGGCGCCCCTCGCTGGGCAGTGGCAGTGCAAAAACTCCCGCTGACTTCCAAATGCAAATTCCCATCATTAATATCATTAATATCATTATTATTATTATTATTTGTGCTGTCGGGTTCTTTTTTTTTATTATTTTTTTAATTCCTTCTTTTTTAACTTTTTTTTTAAACATTTTTCATTTTTTTTCTTCCCTCTCTCTCAAAACCACAACTTCCCTTTGTCCATTCACTCCCTAAAAACGAACTTTTTTTTGGGTTTTTTACTCTTTTTTCACCTTTCTCTCTTCAATCCCAACTGCAAAAATAAAGCCAAAGCCACTCTCGCTGGGAACCCAGACTCATCCTTTTTTTTTTTAACAAAAGTGCTTATTACTTGAACCAAGTGCTTTGGACCAAAGGGCGGGAGAGAAACTTCCATTTTTTTTCCTTTTTTTTTTTTTGCATTTTTTTTGTCGGAAAAGGAATCTGAGTGCTCCAAACCAGGCGAAATAAATTTCATTAAATGGTCCAACTTTGGCATAAAGGGATGGAAAATTTGGGGGGAGTTCAGGGCAGTGGAAGTTTCCCTCCATCCCTTTTTATTTTTAAATTTTTTTTTTTTGTATTATTATTATTATTATTTTTTACAATGCACCGGGGAAAACCATCACCAAAAAAAAAAAAATTAATTAAAATAAAAAAAAATCCAATCTCGTTTAGCAAAATAAATGCAATTATTACCAACCACTTTTGATTATTAATGACTTCAATTGTCAAGCTGTGCTGTCGACGAGAACGATACGGAATTAAAGGAGAACAAGACTGGGACACCCCAAAAAATAAAAAAAAAGGCCACAAAATCACCAAATTCCCCCCGTTTTTTCTTTTTTTCCCCACCCCTCTCCCCTCCTGGATGCGCTGCTGGAACCTCGTTTCCCCTAATTAGCATCAGTGTTAATTAATAATAATAAAATATTATTATTAATAATGGGATTAGGGTTATTTGGAGGATTATTTGGATTATTTGGAGGATTATTTGGATTATTTGGAGGATTATTTGGGTGGGGAAGCCCTTTTGGAGTTGATTGTCTCAGAGTGGAGGTGACACTTTGGGGACAAGGCCAGCAGGGAGGGCAAAATGGGAAAAAAACCCCAAAAAAATCAAAAATAACCCCAAAAAAACCCCCAAAATAACCCCAAAAAAAACCCCAAAATAACACCTGAAATAAATGAAAAAATCCCCCAAAAAATCAAAATAAAACCCCAAAAAGGACACCTAAAATAAATGAAAAAAATCCCAAAAAATCAAAATAAAACCACAAAAAGAACACCTAAAATAAATGAAAAAATCCCCCAAAAAATTAAAATAAAACCCCAAAAAGAACACCTAAAATAAATGAAAAAAAATCCCAAAAAATCAAAATAAAACCCCCAAAAGAACACCTGAAATAAATGAAAAAAATAAAAAAAAATCAAAATAAAACCCCAAAAAGAACACCTAAAATAAATGAAAAAAATCCCAAAAAATCAAAATAAAACCCCAAAAAGAACACCTAAAATAAATGAAAAAAAAAATCCCAAAAAAATCAAAATAAAACCCCAAAAAATCCCAAAAAATCAAAATAAAACCCCAAAAAGAACACCTAAAATAAATGAAAAAAAATCCCAAAAAATCAAAATAAAACCCCAAAAAGAACACCTGAAATAAATGAAAAAAATCCCAAAAAAATCAAAATAAAACCACAAAAAATCCCAAAAAATCAAAATAAAACCCCAAAAAGAACACCTAAAATAAATGAAAAAAATCCCAAAAAATCAAAATAATACCCCAAAAAGAACACCTAAAATAAATGGAAAAAATCCCAAAAAAATCAAAATAATACCCCAAAAAGAACACCTGAAATGAGAAAAGCAGAGTTTTCCATGTGCTGGTAAAAAGGGTGAGAAATTTGGAGGGCAGGGTGGAAATGGGAAAATTCCCATCCTGGAAAGGTGGGAATGCCCTAAAAATCCCCCAAAAAATCCTCCCAAAATCCCCCAAAAATAAAAAAAAAAATCCCAAAAAAATAAAAAAAAACAAACCCCAAAAATCCTCCAAAAATCCCAAAAAATCCCCCCAAAAATCCCAAAAAAATCCCAAAAATTCCTCAAAAAATCCCCCCAAAATCCCCCAAAAATCCCAAAAAATCCTCAAAAAATCCCCCCAAAAATCCTCCAAAGTTTCCCCAAAAATCCCAAAAAATCCTCAAAAAATCCCCCCAAAATCCCCAAAAAATCCCCCAAAAAATCCCCCAAAAAATCCCAAAAAATCCCCCCAAAAATCCCAAAAAAATCCCAAAAAATCCTCAAAAAATCCCCCAAAAATCCCCAAAAAATCCCAAAAAAACCTAAAAAACCCCCAAAATCCCAGGGTTTTGGGACAGGGGATTGGGGGATTTCCTGCTGGGAAAAGGGAAGGAGCTGCAGGAAAATGTAAACAACTTCTCGGGGGTTTTGTGGTTTTTTTTTTCCAGTTCTCTTCCGTGAAATATTGAAAAAGAAATATAAAATAAAAATAAAAATAAAAATAAAAATAAAAATAAAAACAAAACAGTGCCAGGGTTCCCCCAGAACAGCTCCCCAAGGGGAGCCACCTTCATCTCTAAATGCTTGAAAAAGAAAATAAACAGCAACAAAAAAATCGAATTTTGGTTCCAGAAATGCCCTTTTCCCCAAATTCCCGGAATTCCTGCAGCCCCTTCTCCTCTGCACCCCCTCTTTGGCTGGGAGCAGACTCTGGGAAGGAGGGAAAATTTCATTTTTGATGCTGTCACAGCAATTCAGAAGGAAAAAATCCAAAAAAATCAACGAACAGTGCAACACTCTCGGATGCTCCCAACCTGCAGCAGAGCCAGGAGTCCCAAAAAATTCAAATTAAAACAAAAAATAAGAACCCAAACCAAAAAAACAATGATCCCCCTCCCAAAATCTGCATCCCAAGCAAATCAAGGACTTGCAAGTGCATTTGTTTCTTAGGGAAGGCGAAAATGTTGAATTTTCTTTTTTTTTAAACGGTTTTTGTTGGTTTTTTTTAAAGGTAAATGCTCGTTTCTCTAGAAAGAATTCTCTTTTTTTTTAAAAAGAAAAAATAAACAACCAACGCTGACTCTCTCATGGGAATGGCCACACAAACAAGGGGGAAAAAAAGCGATTTTTAGGATTTTTAGGATGGGATAAATTGGGAAAAGGAGGGGAAAAAACAAAAAAAACCCAAAAAAAAGGGAAACAAGAGAATCCCTAAAGTGCCGGGGTGGGGGAGGCTCCGGCGGGGCACCCGATCTCCTGGGTTTGGTTCCCCTAAAACGAGCTGCCAAGGGTTTGCAGTGCTGGGTTCAGGGGATTTGGGGCTTTTCAAGGGGTTTTTTTGGAGAGGAGAGGAGAGGGGAGGGGGGATTCCCACCCTGGCTGGAGATAAATCCCTGGATTTCCAAATTCCTAAATCCCCAAATTCCCACGTTTCCAAATTTTCACATTTTTAAATTCCCGAATTTCCAAATTTCCAAATTCTCAAATCCCCAAATTTCCAAATTTTCACATTTCCAAATTCCCAAATTTCCAAATTCCCAAATCCCCAAATTTCCAGATTTCCAAATTCCCAAAATTCCAAATTCCCAAATTTCCACATTCCCAAATTCCCAAATTTCCAAATTTTCACATTTCCAAATTTTCACATTTCCAAATTTTCACATTTCCAAATTCCCGAATTTCCAAATTTCCAAATTCTCGAATTTCCAAATTTCCAAATCCCCAAATTTTCAAATTTCCAAATTCCCAAATTTCCAAATCCCCAAATTTCCAAATCCCCAAATTCCCAATTTTCCAAATTCCCAAATTCCCAAAATTCCAAATCCCTGAATCCTCAAATTTCCAAATTCCCAAATCCCCAAATTCCCAATTTTCCAAATCCCCAAATCCCCAAATCCCCAAATTCCCGAATCCCCAAATCCCCAAATCCCCAAATTCCCAAATCCCCAAATCCCCAAATTCCCAAATCCCCACCCCGGCCGAGAGTCTGGGTTTGTCCTGACCCCAGCTGAACTGAGGGTGCGAGGGGAAGGGAATTCCTGGGATTTGCTGGGGGGAAATGCTGGGAATGAAACGAAAACCACAATGAACTTTTGTTCCCTTGGGAAGGGAAGAAAAACTCTGGGAAGGAAAATGTGGGAATGAAAGGAAAACGTTGGGAATGGAACAGAAACGTTGGGAAGGGAACAGAAACACTGGGAAGGAAACAAAAACGTTGGGAAGGAAACAGAAATATTGGGAAAGGAACAAAAACATTGGCAAGGAAAATTTGGGAATGAAACAAAAACTTTGGGAATGGAACACCGGGAATGAAACAAAAATGTTGGGAAGGAAACAGAAACATTGGGAAGGGAACAAAAATGTTGGGAAGGGAACAAAAATGTTGGGAAGGGAACAAAAATGTTGGGAAGGGAACAAAAACATTGGGAAGGGAAGAAAAACTCTGGGAAGGAAAATTTGGGAATGAAACAAAAACTTTGGGAATGGAACACCGGGAATGAAACAAAAATGTTGGGAAGGAAACAGAAACATTGGGAAGGGAACAAAAATGTTGGGAAGGGAACAAAAATGTTGGGAAGGGAACAAAAATGTTGGGAAGGGAACAAAAACATTGGGAAGGGAAGAAAAACTCTGGGAAGGAAAATTTGGGAATGAAACAAAAACTTTGGGAATGGAACACCAGGAATGGAACAAAAATGTTGGGAAGGAAACAGAAACATTGGGAAGGGAACAGAAATATTGGGAAGGGAACAAAAATGATGGGAAGGAAAGAGAAACACCAGGAATGAAATAAAATTCCTGGGAATGAAACAATAACGCTGGGAAGGGAACAAAAACTCTGGGAAGGAAACAAAAACTCCGGGAATGAAACAGCAGGAATGAAACAAAGATGCCAGGGAGGAAACAGAACTGGGAGGGAAACAAAAGCACCGGGGAGGAAATGGCTCCCAGCAACCCCCGAGGGAAAAATCCAGCAGCACCTGCCTGGTGCCAGCCCAAATCCTGCCCCTTCCATGCCAGGGATGTGCCAGCCCAAATCCTGCCTGCCCAAATCCTGCCCCTTCCATGCCAGGGATGTGCCAGCCCAAATCCTGCCCCTTCCATGCCAGGGATGTGCCAGCCCAAATCCTGCCTGCCCAAATCCTGATCTTTCCATGCCAGGGATGTGCCAGCCCAAATCCTGCCTGCCCAAATCCTGCCCCTTCCATGCCAGGGATGTGCCAGCCCAAATCCTGCCCCTTCCATGCCAGGGATGTGCCAGCCCAAATCCTGCCCCTTCCATGCCAGGGATGTGCCAGCCCAAATCCTGCCTGCCCAAATCCTGCCCCTTCCATGCCAGGGATGTGCCAGCCCAAATCCTGCCCCTTCCATGCCAGGGATGTGCCAGCCCAAATCCTGCCTGCCCAAATCCTGCCCCTTCCATGCCAGGGATGTGCCAGCCCAAATCCTGCCCCTTCCATGCCAGGGATGTGCCAGCCCAAATCCTGCCTGCCCAAATCCTGCCAGCCAGGGAGGGTTGGGAAGGTACCAGGAACCTGCCAGCCCAAATTGTGCCAGCCAGGGAAGGTTGGGAGGGCACGGGGGATGTGCCAGCCCAAATCCTGCTCCTTCCATGCCAGGGATGTGCCAGCTCAAATCCTGATCTTTCCATGCCAGGGATGTGCCAGCCCCAATCCTCTCCTTTCCATGCCAGGGATGTGCCAGCCCCAGTCCTGCTCCTTCCAGCCCTGCCCAGCCAGGGAGGATTGGCAGGGCACAGGGGCACATTTTGCCAGCCCCAATCCTCTCCTTTCCATGCCAGGGATGTGCCAGCCCCAATCCTGTCCTTTCCGTGCCAGGGATGTGCCAGCCCCAATCCTGTCCTTTCCGTGCCAGGGATGTGCCAGCCCCAGTCCTGCCCCTTCCAGCCCTGCCCAGCCAGGGAGGACTGGCAGGGCACAGGGGCACATTTTGCCATCCCAAATCCTCTCCTTTCCGTGCCAAGGATCTGCCAGCCCCAATCCTCTCCTTTCTGTGCCAGGGATGTGCCAGCCCCAGTCCTGCCAGCCAGGGAGGATTGGCAGGGCACAGGGGCACATTTTGCCAGCCCCAATCCTGTCCTTTCCGTGCCAGGGATGTGCCAGCCCCAGTCCTGTCCTTTCCATCCCAGGAACGTGCCAGCCCAAATTGTGCCAGCCAGGGAAGGTTGGGAGGGCACAATGGATGTGCCAGCCCCAATCCTGTCCTTTCCGTGCCAGGGATGTGCCAGCCCCAATCCTCTCCTTTCCGTGCCAGGGATGTGCCAGCCCCAGTCCTGTCCTTTCCATCCCAGGGATGTGCCAGCCCCAGTCCTGTCCTTTCCATCCCAGGGATGTGCCAGCCCCAGTCCTGTCCTTTCCATCCCAGGGATGTGCCAGCCCCAGTCCTGTCCTTTCCATCCCAGGGATGTGCCAGCCCCAGTCCTGCCCCTTCCAGCCCTGCCCAGCCAGGGAGGGCGCAGGGCACGGGACTGGCACAGCCCTGGCCCCATCGGGACCACACAAAACCCCGAACTCTTGGCCTCACCCCCACCCACCCCAGGCTGGGCCCGCCCGGTCTTGTTCTCCTTTAAAGTGCCCTATATTTATAGAATTTCTAAATAAATAGAATAAGATATCAGGTCACCCGTGGCCGGGGGGAGGGAGGTCACTCCGAGTAGCAGCCGTCCAGGCCGATGGCGCTGTGGCGCTCCTTGGAGTAGGGGCAGGAGGAGCCGTTCGGCAGCGCCCCGCAGGCCGGCACCGGCAGCGCCCCGCGGGCCGGCACCGGCAGCGCCCCGCAGGCCGGTACCGGCAGCGCCCCGCAGGCCGGCACCGGCACCGGCAGCGCCCCGCAGGCCGCCGCCGCCGCCGCCTTGGCCGCGATGCCGCAGTTCGTGAGGAGGCTGAGGCTGAAGGAGCCGAGCGCGTCCTTGGGCGGGAAAGGCTTCATGGTGGAGAGGATCAGTGCCAGGCAGTCGGCCACGTCCTTGTTGGGGGCACACGCCAGGGCTGGGGTGTGACCTGAGGGACGGAGCCGGCCGTGAGGGCTGAGGGACTGGGAAATGGCGTGTGGGGTTGGGAATGGCGTGTGGGGTTCTTGGGGTGTGGGGTTCTTGGGATGTGACCTGAGGGATGGAGCCAGCCATGAGGGGTAAGGGGTGTGGGGTTGGGAATGGGGTGTGGGGTTCTTGGGGTGTGACCTGAGGGACGGAGCCGGCCGTGAGGGCTGAGGGACTGGGAAATGGCGTGTGGGGTTGGGAATGGCGTGTGGGGTTCTGGGGGTGTGGGGTTCTTGGGGTGTGACCTGAGGGATGGAGCCGGCCGTGAGGGGTGTGGGACTGGGAAATGGCGTGTGGGGTTGGGAATGGCGTGTGGGGTTCTGGGGGTGTGACCTGAGGGATGGAGCCAGCCGTGAGGGCTGAGGGGTGTGGGACTGGGGAATGGTTCTGGGGTTCTGGGGTTCTGGGGGTGTGGGGTTCTTGGGGTGTGACCTGAGGGACGGAGCCGGCCATGAGGGCTGAGGGACTGGGAAATGGCGTGTGGGGTTGGGAATGGGGTGTGGGGTTGGGAAATGGGGTGTGGGGTTGGGGAATGGGGTGTGGGGTTGGGGAATGGGGTATGGGGTTGGGGAATGGCGTGTGGGGTTGGGAAATGGGGTGTGGGGTTGGGGAATGGGATGTGACCTGAGGGATGGAGCCAGCCATGAAGGGTAAGGGGTGTGGGGTTGGGGTGTGGGGTTGGGAATGGGGTGTGACCTGAGGGATGGAACCGGCTGTGAGGGCTGAGGGGTGTGGGGTTGGGGTGTGGGATGGGGTGTGACCTGAGGGACAGAGCCGGCCGTGAGGGCTGAGGGGTGTGAGGGGTGAGGGACTGGGAATGGGGTGTGGGGTTCTGGGGGTGTGGGGTTCTTGGGGTGTGACCTGAGGGATGGAGCCGGCCGTGAGGGCTGAGGGACTGGGAAATGGCGTGTGGGGTTGGGGAATGGGATGTGACCTGAGGGATGGAGCCAGCCATGAGGAGGTGTGAGGGGTGTGGGGTTGGGGATGGGATGTGGGATTGGGAATGGGGTGTGGGGTTGGGAATGGGGTGTGACCTGAGGGACGGAGCCGGCCGTGAGGGCTGAGGGGTGTGGGACTGGGGAATGGGGTGTGGGGTTGTGGGGTTCTGGGGGTGTGGGGTTCTTGGGGTGTGATCTGAGGGACGGAGCTGGCCGTGAGGGCTGAGGGATTGGGAATGGGGTGTGGGGTTGGGGAATGGGGTGTGACCTGAGGGATGGAACCGGCTGTGAGGGCTGAGGGGTGTGGGGTTGGGGTGTGGGATGGGGTGTGACCTGAGGGACAGAGCCGGCCGTGAGGGCTGAGGGGTGTGAGGGGTGAGGGACTGGGAATGGGGTGTGGGGTTCTGGGGGTGTGGGGTTCTTGGGGTGTGACCTGAGGGATGGAGCCGGCCGTGAGGGCTGAGGGACTGGGAAATGGCGTGTGGGGTTGGGGAATGGGATGTGACCTGAGGGATGGAGCCAGCCATGAGGAGGTGTGAGGGGTGTGGGGTTGGGGATGGGATGTGGGATTGGGAATGGGGTGTGGGGTTGGGAATGGGGTGTGACCTGAGGGACGGAGCCGGCCGTGAGGGCTGAGGGGTGTGGGACTGGGGAATGGGGTGTGGGGTTGTGGGGTTCTGGGGGTGTGGGGTTCTTGGGGTGTGATCTGAGGGACGGAGCCGGCTGTGAGGGCTGAGGGACTGGGAAATGGCGTGTGGGGTTGGGAAATGGGGTGTGAACTGAGGGATGGAGCCGGCCATGAGGGGTGAGGGGTGTGGGACTGGGGAATGGGGTTCTGGGGGTGTGGGGTTCTTGGGGTGTGACCTGAGGGATGGAGCCGGCCGTGAGGGGTAAGGGGGTGTGGGGTTGGGATGTGGGGTTGGGAAATGGGGTGTGGGACTGGGGAATGGGGTGTGGGATTGTGGGGTTCTGGGGGTGTGGGATGGGGTGTGACCTGAGGGACGGAGCGACCTGTGAGGGGTGAGGGGTGTGAGGGGGTGTGGGGTTCTGGAGGTGTAGGATGGGGAATGGGGTGTGGGATTCTGGGGGGTGTGGGATCGGGTGTGACCTGAAGGACAGAGCGAGCCATGAGGGGTGAGGGGTGTGAGGTTGGGGGGCTCTGGGGGTGGAGGATGGGGTGCGGGGCTGTGGGATGCAGTGTAGGGGTATGGGGCTGGGGGTTCATGGGATGGGGTGTGGTGTTTTGGGGTTGTGAGATGGAGTGTGGGATTGGGGGATTGTGGGGTTGTGGGATGAGGTGTGGGATGTGCAGTATGGGATGGGGTGTGGGGTGTGGGATGGGGTGTGGGGTACAGGATGGGGTGTGGGATGGGGTGTGGGGTGTGGGATGGGGTGTGGGGTGTGGGATGGGGTGTGGGATGGGGTGTGGGGTGTGGGATGGGGTGTGGGGTGTGGGACGGGGTGTGGGGTGGGGTATGGGATGGGGTGTGTCAGGGTGCTCTGGGTGGCTGTGGCTGAGCCCCTCCCGGGCTCTGGGCGCTCCCCAGGGACTCTGCAGCCCCAAGGACCCCGGGGCACACGCACCTTCTTCATCCACAGCCAGCACGGTGGCCCCGCGGCTGAGCAGGGCCTGCACCACCGAGGCCAGGCCGTTCCTCGCCGCGATGTGCAGCGGCCTGGGCAGGGACCAAGCATTACAACCCCTAAATCCCACCCTAAAACCTCACCCCAAAATCCCACCACAAAACCGCACCCAAAATCTCACCCCAAAACCCTACCACAAAACCCTATCACAAAATCCCACCCAAAACCCCACCACAAAATCCCACCACAAAACCCACCCCAAAACTCTACCACAAAATCCCACCCCAAAACCTCAGCACAAAACCTCAGCACAAAATCCCACCCCAAAACCCTACCATAAAATCCCACCACAAAACCCCACAGAGCACCCCCTGCCAAAACCTTTGAGTGGGTTCAAGGGCTCGCCCGTTCACACATTTCCCAGTTTTCCCCCATTCCCCCATTCCCAGTTCCCCAGTCCCACTCCCAGTCCCATTCCCAGTTCCCCAGTTCCCCAGTCCCATTCCCAGTTCCCCATTCCCAGTTCCCCATTCCCAGTTCCCCATTCCCAGTTCCCCAGTTCCCCAGTCCCATTCCCAGTTCCCCAGTCCCATTCCCAGTTCCCCATTCCCAGTTCCCCAGTTCCCCAGTCCCATTCCCAGTTCCCCAGTCCCATTCCCAGTTCCCCATTCCCAGTTCCCCCAGTCCCATTCCCAGTTCCCCAGTCCCATTCCCAATTCCCCCAGTCCTACCCCAGTCCCACTCCCAGTCCCATTCCCAGTTCCCCAGTCCCATTCCCAGTTCCCCATTCCCAGTTCCCCCAGTCCCATTCCCAGTTCCCCAGTCCCATTCCCAGTTCCCCATTCCCAGTTCCCCCAGTCCCATTCCCAGTTCCCCAGTCCCATTCCCAGTTCCCCATTCCCAGTTCCCCCAGTCCCATTCCCAGTTCCCCAGTCCCATTCCCAGTTCCCCATTCCCAGTTCCCCCAGTCCCATTCCCAGTTCCCCAGTTCCCCAGTCCCATTCCCAGTTCCCCCAGTCCCATTCCCAGTTCCCCAGTTCCCCAGTCCCATTCCCAGTTCCCCAGTTCCCTAGTTCCCCAGTCCCACTCCCAGTCCCATTCCCAGTTCCCCAGTTCCCCAGTCCCAGTCCCAGTTCCCCAGTCCCATTCCCAGTTCCCCCATTCCCAGTTCCCCCATTCCCAGTTCCCCCAGTCCCATTCCCAGTTCCCCAGTTCCCCAGTCCCATTCCCAGTTCCCCAGTTCCCCAGTCCCACTCCCAGTCCCATTCCCAGTTCCCCAGTTCCCCAGTCCCAGTCCCAGTTCCCCAGTCCCATTCCCAGTTCCCCCATTCCCAGTTCCCCCATTCCCAGTTCCCCCATTCCCAGTTCCCCCAGTCCCATTCCCAGTTCCCCAGTTCCCCAGTCCCATTCCCAGTCCCCCATTCCCAGTTCCCCCATTCCCAGTTCCCCAGTCCCAGTTCCCCAGTCCCCCAGTCCCAGTCCCAGCCCCCCAGCTGTGCAAACACTCACATCTGCAGAGCACTGTTACTTGCATTGATAAGGCCAAGGTCTTGGGTTTCCCCCAGGATCAACAAGGCACACTTTTCATGGCCCTGGGGACACGCGGGGACACTCAGGGCAGCAGAACCATTCCCAGAACTGTCCCCTCCCCCAGGCCACCCTGGCACCCGCTGTCCCCCACCCTTCCCTCCTCGGCATGGGCAAAGTGACCACGAGCCCCTGGTGCCACCATGGAATGGACAAAGTGACCACGAGCCCCTGGTGCCACCATGGAATGGACAAAGTGACCACCAGGGCTTGGGAGTGACCACCATGGCTTGGACAAAGTGACCACAAGCCCCTGGTGCCACCATGGGTTGGACAAAGTGACCACCATGGCTTGGGAGTGACCAGCATGGAATGGACAAAGTGACCACCATGGAATGGACAAAGTGACCACCATGGCTTGGGAGTGACCACCATGGCTTGGACAAAGTGACCACAAGCCCCTGGTGCCACCATGGCTTGGACAAAGTGACCACCATGGAATGGACAAAGTGACCACCATGGAATGGACAGTGACCACCATGGGCTGGACAAAGTGACCACCATGGGCTGGACAAAGTGACCACCATGGCTTGGGAGTGACCACCATGGGCTGGACAAAGTGACCACCATGGGCTGGACAAAGTGACCACCATGGAATGGACAAAGTGACCACCGTGGGTTGGACAAAGTGACCACCATGGAATGGACAAAGTGACCACCATGGCT